>NW_026525528.1:600000-848425 GCF_943737925.1 Anopheles nili
TTAAAACCAACATGTAGATCAATCGATTTGATCGGATTGTTGAATGATCTTGGATTTAAAATCCAGTCTGCATGAAAATCTAATGCAACTAGCAACGTAGAACATTTTCATTCAATCTTAATTGAAATGTTCAAGACAGCAGAACTCAAATGTCATATCATTTCACCATCAGATCAATTAACTGTAATGATCGATAAATTCAGTAAGACATTTTATGAAATCGACGCACACAAACAAACTTAAACAATTTGGTGTGAATTTTATCAGAAACTAAATCCGTGAACGATTTCTCAAACATTTGCTACTGATGAAAATCACATTTATATCGTCATAAGGACTTTTGATGGATATGGAACCACCGTTCCCAATCCAAAACCAGATAGCGAAGCTGCTATAAGTTAATACATGGGGTCATTTGGAAGCCCACCAACAAAAGTAAAAGGTTAAACCGTTTTTGGAGCATTTGCCATTCAGTTAGAAGCCCACAAACAAAAGTAATAGGTAAAACCGTTGCTGAAACATTTGCTAAAGATTAAAAGCACATTTATATCGCCACAAGGACTTTTAATGGATATCGCAACATCGTTCCTAATTCAAAGCCAGATAGCGAGGCTTTTATTACTGAAATCATGGGATCATTTAGAAGCCAACAAACAAAAGTATTAGATTTAAAACCAACATGTAGATCAATCGATTTGATCGGATTGTTGAATGTTCTTGGATTTAAAATCCAGTCTGCATGAAAATCTAATGCAACTAGCAACGTAGAACATTTTCATTCAATCTTAATTAAAATGTTCAAGACAGCAGAATTCAAATGTCATATCATTTCACCATCAGATCAATTAACTGTAATGATCGATAAATTCAGTAAGACATTTTATGAAATCGACGCACACAAACAAACTTAAACAATTTGGTGTGAATTTTATCAGAAACTAAATCCGTGAACCATTTCTCAAACATTTGCTAATAAAAAAAATCACATTTATATCGTCATAAGGACGTTTGATGGATATGGCAACACCGTTCCCAATCCAAAACCAGATAGCGAAGCTGCTATAAGTTAATACATGGGGTCATTTGACAGCCCACAAACAAAAGTAAAAGATAAAACCGTTTTTGAAACATTTGCTATGGATAGAAATCACATTTATATCATCACAAGGACTTTTAATGGATATCGCAACATCGTTCCTAATCCAAAGCCAGAAAGCGAGGCTTTTATTATTAAAATCATGGGATCATTTAGAAGGCCACAAACAAAAGTATTAGATTTAAAACCAACATATAGATCAATCGATTTGATCGGATTGTTGAATGGTCTTGGATTTAAAATCCAGTCTGCGTGAAAATCTAATGCAACTAGCAACGTAGAACATTTTCATTCAATCTTAATTGAATTGTTCAAGACAGCAGAATTCAAATGTCATATCATTTCACTATCAGATCAATTAACTGTGATGATCGATAAATTCAGTAAGACATTTTATGAAATCGACGCACACTTACAAACTTAAACAGTGTGGTGTTGATTTCATCAGAAACTAAATCCGTGAACCATTTCTCAAACATTTGCTACTGATTTAAATCACATTTATATCGTCAAAAGGACTTCTGATGGATATGGCAACACCGTTCCCAATCCAAAACCAGATAGCGAAGCTGCTATAAGTTAATACATGGGGTCATTTGGAAGCCCACAAACAAAAGTAAAAGGTAAAACCGTTTTTAAAACATTTGCTATGGATAGAAATCACATTTATATCATCACAAGGACTTTTAATGGATATCGCAACATCGTTCCTAATTCAAAGCCAGATAGCGAGGCTTTTATAACTGAAATCATGGAATCATTTAGAAGCATACAAACAAGAGTATTAGATTTAAAACCAACATGTAGATCAATCGATTTGATCGGATTGTTGAATGGTCATGGATTTAAAATCCAGTCTGCGTGAAAATCTAATGCAACTAGCAACGTAGAACATTTTCTTCCAATCTTAATTGAATTGTTCAAGACAGCAGAATTCAAATGTCATATCATTTCACTATCAGATCAATTAACTGTAATGATCGATAAATTCAGTAAGACATTTTATGAAATCGACGCACACGTACAAACTTAAACAGTGTGGTTTTGAGTTCATCATAAACTAAATCCGTGAACCATTTCTCAAACAATTGCTTCTGATTTAAATCACATTTATATCGTCATAAGGACTTTTGATGGATATGGCAACACCGTTCCCAATCCAAAACCAGATAGCGAAGCTGCTATAAGTTAATACATGGGGTCATTTAGAAACCCACAAACAAAAGTAAAAGGTTGCACCATTTCTGAAGCATTTGCCATTCATTTAGAAGCCCACAAACAAAAGTAAAAGGTTAAACCATTTCTGAAACACTTACTAAGGATAGAAATCACATTTATATCATCACAAGGACTTTTAATGGATATCGCAACATCGTTCCTAATTCAAAGCCAGATAGCGAGGCTTTTATTACTGAAATCATGGGATCATTTAGAAGCCCACAAACAAAAGTGTTCGATTTAAAACCAACATGTAGATCAATCGATTTGATCGGATTGTTGATTGGTCTTGGATTTGAAAACCAAATTTTGAAAGGGTCGTTTATGTGTCTGATACTCCATAGGGTTTTGGTGTTATTTTCATCAGAAACTAAATCCGTGACCCATTTTTCAAACATTTGCTAATGATGAAAATCACTTTAATATGGTCATAAGGACGTTTGATAGATATGGCAACACCGTTCCCAATCCAAAACCAGATAGCGAAGCTGCTATAAGTTAATACATGGGGTCATTTGGAAGCCCACAAACAAAAGTAAAAGGTTAAACCGTTTTTGAAACATTTGCTAAGGATTCAAATCACATTTATATCGGCACAAGGGCTTTCAATCGATATCGCAACATCGTTCCTAATTCAAAGCCAGATTGTGAGGCTTTTATTACTGAAATCATGGGATCATTTAGAAGCCCACAAACAAAGGTTTTATATTTAAAACCAACATGTAGATCAATCGATTTGATCGGATTGTTGAATGATCTTGGATTTAAAATCCAGTCTGCATGCATCCAGTCCAGTCCAGTAATGATCGATAAATTCAGTAAGACATTTTATGAAATCGACTCACACAAACAAACTTAAACAGTTTGGCGTTAATTTGATCAGGAAATAAATCCGTGAACAATTTCACAAACATTTGCTTATGATAAAAATCACATTAATATCGTTATAAGGACGTTTGATGGATATGGCAACACTGTTCCCAATCCAAAACCAGATAACGAAGCAGCTATAAGTTAATACATGGGGTCATTTGGAAGCCCACAAACAAAAGTAAAAGGTAAAACCATTTTTGAAACATTTGCTAAGGATTAAAAGCACATTTATATCGTCACAAGGACTTTTAATGGATATCGCAACATCGTTCCTAATTCAAAGCCAGATAGCGAGGCTTTTATTACTGAAATCATGGGATCATTTAGAAGCCCACAAACAAAGGTTTTATATTTAAAACCAACATGTAGATCAATCGATTTGATCGGATTGTTGAATGATCTTGGATTAAAAATACAGTCTGCATGAAAATCTAATGCAACTAGCAACGTAGAACATTTTCATTCAATCTTAATTGAAATGTTCAAGACAGCAGAATTCAAATGTCATATCATTTCATTATCAGATCAATTAACTGTAATGATCGATAAATTCAGTAAGACATTTTATGAAATCGACGCACACAAACAAATTAAAACAATTTGGTGTGAATTTTATCAGAAACTAAATCCGTGAACCATTTCTCAAACATTTGCCAATGATAAAAATCACATTTGTATCGCCATAAGGACTTTTGATGGATATGGCAACACCGTTCCCAATCCAAAACCAGATAGCGAAGCTGCTATAAGTTAATACATGGGGTCATTTGGAAGCCCACAAACAAAAGTAAAAGATAAAACCGTTTTTGAAACATTTGCTAAGCATAGAAATCACATTTATATCGTCACAAGGACTTTTAATGGATATCGCAACATCGTTCCTAATTCAAAGCCAGATAGCGAGGCTTTTATTACTGAAATCATGGGATCATTTAGAAGCCAACAAACAAAAGTATTAGATTTAAAACCAACATAAAGATCAATCGATTTGATCGGATTGTTGAATGGTCTTGGATTTAAAATCCAGTCTGCATGAAAATCTAATGCAACTTGCAACGTGGAACATTTTCATTCAATCTTAATTGAAATGTTCAAGACAGCAGAATTCAAACGTCATATCATTTCACCATCAGATCAATTAACTGTAATGATCGATAAATTCAGTAAGACATTTTATGAAATCGACGCACACAAACAAACTTAAACAATTTGGTGTTAATTTTATCGGAAACTAAATCCGTGAACCATTTCTCAAACATTTGCTACTGTGAAAAATCACATTTATATCGTCAAGGACTTTTGATGGATGTGGCAACACCGTTCCCAATCCAAAACCTGATAGCGATGCTGCTATAAGTTAATACATGGGGTCATTTGGAAGCCCACAAACAAAAGTAAAAGGTAAAACCGTTTTTGAAACATTTGCTTAGGATTGAAATCACATTTATATCGTCACAAGGACTTTTAATTGATATCGCAACATCGTTCCTAATTCAAAGCCAGATAGCGAGGCTTTTATTACTGAAATCATGGGATCATTTAGAAGCCCACATACAAAAGTTTAACATTTAAAACCAACATGTAGATCAATCGATTTGATCGGATTGTTGAATGGTCTTGGATTTAAAATCCAGTCTGCATGAAAATCTGATGCAACTAGCAACGTAGAACATTTTCATTCAATCTAAATTGAAATGTTCAAGACAGCAGAATTCAAATGACATATTATTTCATTATCAGATCAATTAACTGTAATGATCGATAAATTCAGTAAGACATTTTATGAAATCGACGCACACAAACTAACTTAAACAGTTTGGTGTTAATTTTATCAGAAACTAATTCCGTGAACCATTTTTCAAACATTTGCTTATGATAAAAATCACATTTATATCGTCATAAGGACTTTTGATGGATATGGCAACACCGTTCCCAATCCAAAACCAGATAGCGAAGCTGCTATAAGTTAATACATGGGGTCATTTGGAAGCCCACAAACAAAAGTATTAGATTTAAAACCAACATGTAGATCAATCGATTTGATCAGATTGTTGAATGGTCTTGGATTTAAAATCCAGTCTGCATGAAAATCTAATGCAACTTGCAACGTAGAACATTTTCATTCAATCTTAATTGAAATGTTCAAGACAGCAGAATTCAAATGTCATATCATTTCACCATCAGATCAATTAACTGTAATGATCGATAAATTCAGTAAGACATTTTATGAAATCGTCGCACACGTACAATCTTAAACAAAGTGGTTTTGAGTTCATCAGAAACTTAATCCGTGAACCATTTCACAAACATTTGCTAATTATAAAAATCACATTTATATCCTCATAAGGACGTTTGATAGGTATGGAAACACCGTTCCCAATCCAAAACCAGATAGCGAAGCTGCTATAAGTTAATACATGGGGTCATTTGGAAGCCCACCAACAAAAGTAAAAGGTTAAACCGTTTCTGAAGCATTTGCCATTCAGTTAGAAGCCCACAAACAAAAGTAAAAGGTAAAACCGTTGCTGAAACATTTTCTAAGGATTAAAAGCACATTTATATCGTCACAAGGACTTTTAATGGATATCGCAACATCGTTCCTAATTCAAAGCCAGATAGCGAGGCTTTTATTACTGAAATCATGGGATCATTTAGAAGCCAACAAACAAAAGTATTAGATTTAAAACCAACATGTAGATCAATCGATTTGATCGGATTGTTGAATGTTCTTGGATTTAAAATCCAGTCTGCGTGAAAATCTAATGCAACTAGCAACGTAGAACATTTTCATTCAATCTTAATTGAAATGTTCAAGACAGCAGAATTCAAATGTCATATCATTTCACCATCAGATCAATTAACTGTAATGATCGATAAATTCAGTAAGACATTTTATGAAATCGACGCACACAAACAAACTTAAACAATTTGGTGTGAATTTTATCAGAAACTAAATCCGTGAACCATTTCTCAAACATTTGCTAATTATAAAAATCACATTTATATCCTCATAAGGACGTTTGATAGATATGGAAACACCGTTCCCAATCCAAAACCTGATAGCGAAGCTGCTATAAGTTAATACATGGGGTCATTTGGAAGCCCACAAACAAAAGTAAAAGATAAAACCGTTTTTGAAACATTTGCTATGGATAGAAATCACATTTATATCATCACAAGGGCTTTTAATTGATATCGCAACATCGTTCCTAATTCAAAGCCAGATAGCGAGGCTTTTATAACTGAAATCATGGAATCATTTAGAAGCCAACAAACAAAAGTATAAGATTTAAAACCAACATGTAGATCAATCGATTTGATCGGATTGTTGAATGTTCTTGGATTTAAAATCCAGTCTGCATGAAAATCTAATGCAACTAGCAACGTAGAACATTTTCATTCAATCTTAATTGAAATGTTCAAGACAGCAGAATTCAAATGTCATATCATTTCACCATCAGATCAATTAACTATAATGATCGATAATTTCAGTTAGACAGTTTATGAAACCGACGAACACAAACAAACTTACACAATTTGGTGTGAATTTTATCAGAAACTAAATCCGTGAACCATTTCTCAAACATTTGCTAATTATAAAAATCACATTTATATCCTCATAAGGACGTTTGATAGATATGGAAACACCGTTCCCAATCCAAAACCTGATAGCGAAGCTGCTATAAGTTAATACATGGGGTCATTTGGAAGCCCACAAACAAAAGTAAAAGATAAAACCGTTTTTGAAACATTTGCTATGGATAGAAATCACATTTATATCATCACAAGGACTTTTAATTGATATCGCAACATCGTTCCTAATTCAAAGCCAGATAGCGAGGCTTTTATAACTGAAATCATGGAATCATTTAGAAGCCAACAAACAAAAGTATTAGATTTAAAACCAACATGTAGATCAATCGATTTGATCGGATTGTTGCATGGTCATGGATTTAAAATCCAGTCTGCGTGAAAATCTAATGCAACTAGCAACGTAGAACATTTTCATCCAATCTTAATTGAATTGTTCAAGACAGCAGAATTCAAATGTCATATCATTTCACTATCAGATCAATTAACTGTAATGATCGATAAATTCAGTAACACATTTTATGAAATCGACGCACACGTACAAACTCAAACAGTGTGGTGTTGATTTCATCATAAACTAAATCCGTGAACCATTTCTCAAACATTTGCTAATAAAAAAAATCACATTTATATCGTCATAAGGACTTTTGATGGATATGGCAACACCGTTCCCAATCCAAAACCAGATAGCGAAGCTTCTATAACTCAATACATGGGGTCATTTAGAAGCCCACAAACAAAAGTAAAAGGTTAAACCATTTCAGAAGCATTTGCCATTCATTAAGAAGCCCACAAACAAGAGTATTAGATTTAAAACCAACATGTAGATCAATCGATTTGATCGGATTGTTGAATGTTCTTGGATTTAAAATCCAGTCTGCATGAAAATCTAATGCAACTAGCAACGTAGAACATTTTCATTCAATCTTAATTGAAATGTTCAAGACAGCAGAACTCAAATGTCATATCATTTCACCATCAGATCAATTAACTATAATGATCGATGAATTCTGTTAGACAGTTTATGAAACCGACGCACACAAACAAACTTAAACAGTTTGGTGTTAATTTAATCAGAAACTCAATCCGTGAACCATTTCTCAAACATTTGCTAATGATAAAAATCACATTTATATCCTCATAAGGACGTTTGATAGATATGGAAACACCGTTCCCAATCCAAAACCAGATAGCGAAGCTGCTATAAGTTAATACATGGGGTCATTTGGAAGCCCACAAACAAAAGTAAAAGGTAAAACCGTTTTTGAAACATTTGCTAAGGATTGAAATCACATTTATATCGTCACAAGGACTTTTAATGGATATCGCAACATCGTTCCTAATTCAAAGCCAGATAGCGAGGCTTTTATTACTGAAATCATGGGATCATTTAGAAGCCCACAAACAAAGGTTTTATAGTTTAAACCAACATGAAGATCAATCGATTTGATCGGATTGTTGAATGATCTTGGATTTAAAATCCAGTCTGCATGAAAATCTAATGCAACTAGCAACGTAGAACATTTTCATTCAATCTTAATTGAAATGTTCAAGACAGCAGAATTCAAATGTCATATCATTTCACCATCAGATCAATTAACTGTAATGATCGATAAATTCAGTAAGACATTTTATGAAATCGACGCACACGTACAAACTTAAACAATTTGGTGTTAATTTGATCAGAAACCTAATCCGTGAATCATTTTTCAAACATTTGCTAATGATTTAAATCACATTTATGTCGTCATAAGGACGTTTGATGAATATGGCAACAACGTTCCCAATCCAAAACCAGAAAGCGAAGCTGCTATAAGTTAATACATGGGGTCATTTGGAAGCCCACCAACAAAAGTAAAAGGTTAAACCGTTTTTGAAACATTTGCTAAGGATTAAAATCACATTTATGTCGTCACAAGGACTTTTAATGGATATCGCAACATCGTTCCTAATTCAAAGCCAGATAGCGAGGCTTTTATTACTGAAATCATGGGATCATTTAGAAGCCCACATACAAAAGTATAACATTTAAAACCAACATGTAGATCAATCGATTTGATCGGATTGTTGAATGTTCTTGGATTTAAAATCCAGTCTGCATGAAAATCTAATGCAACTAGCAACGTAGAACATTTTCATTCAATCTTAATTGAAATGTTCAAGATAGCAGAACTCAAATGTCATATCATTTCACCATCAGATCAATTAACTGTAATGATCGATAAATTCAGTAAGACATTTTATGAAATCGTCGCACACGTACAATCTTAAACAGTGTGGTTTTGAGTTCATCAGAAACTAAATCCGTGAACCATTTCACAAACATTTGCTTATTATCAAAATCACATTTATATCCTCATAAGGACGTTTGATAGATATGGAAACACCGTTCCCAATCCAAAACCAGATAGCGAAGCTGCTATAAGTTAATACATGGGGTCATTTGGAAGCCCACCAACAAAAGTAAAAGGTTAAACCGTTTCTGAAGCATTTGCTAAGGATTAAAATCACATTTATATCGTCACAAGGACTTTTAATGGATATCGCAACATCGTTCCTAATTCAAAGCCAGATAGCGAGGCTTTTATTACTGAAATCATGGGATCATTTAGAAGCCCACATACAAAAGTATAACATTTAAAACCAACATGTAGATCAATCGATTTGATAGGATTGTTGAATGATCTTGGATTTAAAATCCAGTCTGCATGAAAATCTAATGCAACTAGCAACGTAGAACATTTTCATTCAATCTTAATTGAAATGTTCAAGACAGCAGAATTCAAATGTCATATCATTTCACCATCAGATCAATTAACTGTAATGATCGATAAATTCAGTAAGACATTTTATGAAATCGACGCACACTTACAAACTTAAACAGTGTGGTTTTGATTTCATCAGAAACTAATTCCGTGAACCATTTCACAAACATTTGCTAATTATAAAAATCACATTTATATCCTCATAAGGACGTTTGATAGATATGGCAACACCGTTCCCAATCCAAAACCAGATAGCGAAGCTGCTATAAAATAATACATAGGGTCATTTGGAAGCCCACCAACAAAAGTAAAAGGTTAAACCGTTTCTGAAGCATTTGCTAAGGATTAAAAGCACATTTATATCGTCACAAGGACTTTTAATGGATATCGCAACATCGTTCCTAATTCAAAGCCAGATAGCGAGGCTTTTATTACTGAAATCATGGGATCATTTAGAAGCCCACAAACAAAGGATTTATAGTTTAAACCAACATGAAGATCAATCGATTTGATCGGATTGTTGAATGATCTTGGATTTAAAATCCAGTCTGCATGAAAATCTAATGCAACTAGCAACGTAGAACATTTTCATTCAATCTTAATTGAAATGTTCAAGACAGCAGAATTCAAATGTCATATCATTTCACCATCAGATCAATTAACTGTAATGATCGATAAATTCAGTAAGACATTTTATGAAATCGACGCACACGTACAAACTTAAACAATTTGGTGTGAATTTGATCAGAAACCTAATCCGTGAATCATTTTTCAAACATTTGCTAATGATTTAAATCACATTTATGTCGTCATAAGGACGTTTGATGAATATGGCAACAACGTTCCCAATCCAAAACCAGATAGCGAAGCTGCTATAAGTTAATACATGGGGTCATTTGGAAGCCCACCAACAAAAGTAAAAGGTTAAACCGTTTTTGAAACATTTGCTAAGGATTAAAATCACATTTATGTCGTCACAAGGACTTTTAATGGATATCGCAACATCGTTCCTAATTCAAAGCCAGATAGCGAGGCTTTTATTACTGAAATCATGGGATCATTTAGAAGCCCACATACAAAAGTATAACATTTAAAACCAACATGTAGATCAATCGATTTGATCGGATTGTTGAATGTTCTTGGATTTAAAATCCAGTCTGCATGAAAATCTAATGCAACTAGCAACGTAGAACATTTTCATTCAATCTTAATTGAAATGTTCAAGATAGCAGAACTCAAATGTCATATCATTTCACCATCAGATCAATTAACTGTAATGATCGATAAATTCAGTAAGACATTTTATGAAATCGTCGCACACGTACAATCTTAAACAGTGTGGTTTTGAGTTCATCAGAAACTAAATCCGTGAACCATTTCACAAACATTTGCTTATTATAAAAATCACATTTATATCCTCATAAGGACGTTTGATAGATATGGAAACACCGTTCCCAATCCAAAACCAGATAGCGAAGCTGCTATAAGTTAATACATGGGGTCATTTGGAAGCCCACAAACAAAAGTAAAAGGTTAAACCGTTTTTGAAACATTTGCTAAGGATTAAAATCACATTTATATCGTCACAAGGACTTTTAATGGATATCGCAACATCGTTCCTAATTCAAAGCCAGATAGCGAGGCTTTTATTACTGAAATCATGGGATCTTTTAGAAGCCCACAAACAAAGGTTTTATATTAAAAACCAACATGTAGATCAATCGATTTGATCGGATTGTTGAATGGTCTTGGATTTAAAATCCAGTCTGCATGAATATCTAATGCAACTAGCAACGTAGAACATTTTCATTCAATCTTAATTGAAATGTTCAAGACAGCAGAATTCAAATGTCATATCATTTCACCATCAGATCAATTAACTGTAATGATCGATAAATTCAGTAAGACATTTTATGAAATCGTCGCACACGTACAATCTTAAACAGTGTGGTTTTGAGTTCATCAGAAACTAAATCCGTGAACCATTTCACAAACATTTGCTTATTATCAAAATCACATTTATATCCTCATAAGGACGTTTGATAGATATGGAAACACCGTTCCCAATCCAAAACCAGATAGCGAAGCTGCTATAAGTTAATACATGGGGTCATTTGGAAGCCCACCAACAAAAGTAAAAGGTTAAACCGTTTCTGAAGCATTTGCTAAGGATTAAAATCACATTTAAATCGTCACAAGGACTTTTAATGGATATCGCAACATCGTTCCTAATTCAAAGCCAGATAGCGAGGCTTTTATAACTGAAATCATGGGATCATTTAGAAGCCCACAAACAAAGGTTTAATATTTAAAACCAACATATAGATCAATCGATTTGATCGGATTGTTGAATGATCTTGGATTAAAAATATAGTCTGCATGAAAATCTAATGCAACTAGCAACGTAGAACATTTTCATTCAATCTTAATTGAAATGTTCAAGACAGCAGAACTCAAATGTCATGTCATTTCACCATCAGATCAATTAACTATAATGATCGATAAATTCAGTTAGACAGTTTATGAAACCGACGCACACAAACAAACTTAAACAGTTTGGTGTTAATTTAATCAGAAACTAAATCCGTGAACCATTTCTCAAACATTTGCTAATGATGAAAATCACATTTATATCCTCATAAGGACGTTTGATAGATATGGAAACACCGTTCCCAATCCAAAACCAGATAGCGAAGCTGCTATAAGTTAATACATGGGGTCATTTGGAAGCCCACAAACAAAAGTAAAAGGTTAAACCGTTTTTGAAACATTTGCTAAGGATTAAAATCACATTTATATCGTCACAAGGACTTTTAATGGATATCGCAACATCGTTCCTAATTCAAAGCCAGATAGCGAGGCTTTTATTACTGAAATCATGGGATCATTTAGAAGCCCACAAACAAAGGTTTAATATTTAAAACCAACATGTAGATCAATCGATTTGATCGGATTGTTGAATGATCTTGGATTAAAAATATAGTCTGCATGAAAATCTAATGCAACTAGCAACGTAGAACATTTTCATTCAATCTTAATTGAAATGTTCAAGACAGCAGAATTCAAATGTCATATCATTTCATTATCAGATCAATTAACTGTAATGATCGATAAATTCAGTAAGACATTTTATGAAATCGACGCACACGTACAAACTTAATCAATTTGGTGTTAATTTGATCAGAAACCAAATCCGTGAATCATTTTTCAAACATTTGCTAATGATTTAAATCACATTTATATCGTCATAAGGACGTTTGATGGATATGGAAACACCGTTCCCAATCCAAAACCAGATAGCGAAGCTGCTATAAGTTAATACATGGGGTCACTTGGAAGCCCACCAACAAAAGTAAAAGGTTAAACCGTTTCTGAAGCATTTGCCATTCAGTTAGAAGCCAACAAACAAAAGTAAAAGGTAAAACCGTTGCTGAATCATTTGCTAAAGATTAAAAGCTTATTTATATCGTCACAAGGACTTTTAATGGATATCGCAACATCGTTCCTAATTCAGAGCCAGATTGCGAGGCTTTTTTCACTGAAATCATGGGATCATTTAGAAGCCCACAAACAAAGGTTTATTATTTAAAACCAACATGTAGATCAATCGATTTGATCGGATTGTTGAATGATCTTGGATTAAAAATATAGTCTGCATGAAAATCTAATGCAACTAGCAACGTAGAACATTTTCATTCAATCTTAATTGAAATGTTCAAGACAGCAGAACTCAAATGTCATGTCATTTCACCATCAGATCAATTAACTGTAATGATCGATAAATTCAGTAAGACATTTTATGAAATCGTCGCACACGTACAATCTTAAACAGTGTGGTTTTGAGTTCATCAGAAACTAAATCCGTGAACCATTTCACAAACATTTGCTTATTATAAAAATCACATTTATATCCTCATAAGGACGTTTGATAGATATGGAAACACCGTTCCCAATCCAAAACCAGATAGCGAAGCTGCTATAAGTTAATACATGGGGTCATTTGGAAGCCCACAAACAAAAGTAAAAGGTTAAACCGTTTTTGAAACATTTGCTAAGGATTAAAATCACATTTATATCGTCATAAGGACTTTTAATGGATATCGCAACATCGTTCCTAATTCAAAGCCAGATAGCGAGGCTTTTATTACTGAAATCATGGGATCATTAAGAAGCCAACAAACAAAGGTTTTATATTAAAAACCAACATGTAGATCAATCGATTTGATCGGATTGTTGAATGGTCTTGGATTCAAAATCCAGTCTGCATGAAAATCTAATGCAACTAGCAACGTAGAACATTTTCATTCAATCTTAATTGAAATGTTCAAGACAGCAGAATTCAAATGTCATATCATTTCACCATCAGATCAATTAACTGTAATGATCGATAAATTCAGTAAGACATTTTATGAAATCGTCGCACACGTACAATCTTAAACAGTGTGGTTTTGAGTTCATCAGAAACTAAATCCGTGAACCATTTCACAAACATTTGCTTATTATAAAAATCACATTTATATCCTCATAAGGACGTTTGATAGATATGGAAACACCGTTCCCAATCCAAAACCAGATAGCGAAGCTGCTATAAGTTAATACATGGGGTCATTTGGAAGCCCACCAACAAAAGTAAAAGGTTAAACCGTTTCTGAAGCATTTGCTAAGGATTAAAATCACATTTATATCGTCACAAGGACTTTTAATGGATATCGCAACATCGTTCCTAATTCAAAGCCAGATAGCGAGGCTTTTATTACTGAAATCATGGGATCATTTAGAAGGCCACAAACAAAGGTTTAATATTTAAAACCAACATGTAGATCAATCGATTTGATCGGATTGTTGAATGATCTTGGATTAAAAATACAGTCTGCATGAAAATCTTATGCAACTAGCAACGTAGAACATTTTCATTCAATCTTAATTGAAATGTTCAAGACAGCAGAATTCAAATGGCATATCATTTCACCATCAGATCAATTAACTGTAATGATCGATAAATTCAGTAAGACATTTTATGAAATCGTCGCACACGTACAATCTTAAAGATTGTGGTTTTGATTTCATCAGAAACTAAATCCGTGAACCATTTCACAAACATTTGCTGATTATAAAAATCACATTTATATCCTCATAAGGACGTTTGATAGATATGGAAACACCGTTCCCAATCCAAAACCAGATAGCGAAGCTGCTATAAGTTAATACATGGGGTCATTTGGAAGCCCACAAACAAAAGTAAAAGATAAAACCGTTTTTGAAACATTTGCTATGGATAGAAATCACATTTATATCGGCACAAGGGCTTTCAATCGATATCGCAACATCGTTCCTAATTCAAAGCCAGATAGCGAGGCTTTTATTACTGAAATCATGGGATCATTAAGAAGCCAACAAACAAAGGTTTTATATTAAAAACCAACATATAGATCAATCGATTTGATCGGATTGTTGAATGATCTTGGATTAAAAATATAGTCTGCATGAAAATCTAATGCAACTAGCAACGTAGAACATTTTCATTCAATGTTATTTGAAATGTTCAAGACAGCAGAATTCAAATGTCATATCATTTCACCATCAGATCAATTAACTGTAATGATCGATAAATTCAGTAAGACATTTTATGAAATCGACGCACACAAACAAACTTAAACAATTTGGTGGTAATTTTATCAGAAACTAAGTCCGTGAACCATTTCTCAAACATTTGCTGATTATAAAAATCACATTTATATCCTCATAAGGACGTTTGATAGATATGGAAACACCGTTCCCAATCCAAAACCAGATAGCGAAGCTGCTATAAGTTAATACATGGGGTCATTTGGAAGCCCACCAACAAAAGTAAAAGGTTAAACCGTTTCTGAAGCATTTGCCATTCAGTTAGAAGCCCACAAACAAAAGTAAAAGGTAAAACCGTTGCTGAAACATTTGCTAAGGATTAAAAGCACATTTATATCGTCACAAGGACTTTTAATGGATATCGCAACATCGTTCCTAATTCAAAGCCAGATAGCGAGGCTTTTATTACTGAAATCATGGGATCATTTAGTAGCCAACAAACAAAAGTATTAGATTTAAAACCAACATGTAGATCAATCGATTTGATCGGATTGTTGAATGTTCTTGGATTTAAAATCCAGTCTGCATGAAAATCTAATGCAACTAGCAACGTAGAACATTTTCATTCAATCTTAATTGAAATGTTCAAGACAGCAGAATTCAAATGTCATATCATTTCACCATCAGATCAATTAACTGTAATGATCGATAAATTCAGTAAGACATTTTATGAAATCGACGCACACAAACAAACTTAAACAATTTGGTGTTAATTTTATCAGAAACTAAATCCGTGAACCATTTCTCAAACATTTGCTACTGATAAAAATCACATTTATATCGTCATAAGGACTTTTGATGGATATGGCAACACCGTTCCCAATCCAAAACCAGATAGCGAAGCTTCTATAACTCAATACATGGGGTCATTTAGAAACCCACAAACAAAAGTAAAAGGTTAAACCATTTCAGAAGCATTTGCCATTCATTTAGAAGCCCACAAACAAAAGTAAAAGGTTAAACCATTTCTGAAACACTTACTAAGGATAGAAATCACATTTATATCATCACAAGGACTTTTAATGGATATCGCAACATCGTTCCTAATCCAAAGCCAGAAAGCGAGTCTTTTATAACTAAAATCATGGGATCATTTAGAAGGCCACAAACAAAGGTTTAATATTTAAAACCAACATATAGATCAATCGATTTGATCGGATTGTTGAATGATCTTGGATTAAAAATATAGTCTGCATGAAAATCTAATGCAACTAGCAACGTAGAACATTTTCATTCAATGTTATTTGAAATGTTCAAGACAGCAGAATTCAAATGTCATATCATTTCATTATCAGATCAATTAACTGTAATGATCGATAAATTCAGTAAGACATTTTATGAAATGGACGCACACGTACAAACTTAAACAATTTGGTGTTAATTTGATCAGAAACCTAATCCGTGAATCATTTTTCAAACATTTGCTAATGATTTAAATCACATTTATGTCATCATAAGGACGTTTGATGAATATGGCAACAACGTTCCCAATCCAAAACCAGATAGCGAAGCTGCTATAAGTTAATACATGGGGTCATTTGGAAGCCCACAAACAAAAGTAAAAGGTTAAACCGTTTTTGAAACATTTGCTAAGGATTAAAAGCACATTTATATCGTCACAAGGGCTTTCAATCGATATCGCAACATCGTTCCTAATTCAAAGCCAGATAGCGAGGCTTTTATTACTGAAATCATGGGATCATTTAGAAGCCCACAAACAAAGGTTTTATATTTAAAACCGACATGTAGATCAATCGATTTGATCGGATTGTTGAATGATCTTGGATTTAAAATCCAGTCTGCATGAAAACCTAATAGTTGCATTAGAACGTAGAACATTTTCATTCAATCTTAATTGAAATGTTCAAGACAGCAGAATTCAATTGTCATATCATTTCACCATCAGATCAATTAACTGTAATGATCGATAAATTCAGTAAGACATTTTATGAAATCGACGCACACAAACAAACTTAAACAATTTGGTGTTAATTTTATCAGAAACTAAGTCCGTGAACCATTTCTCAAACATTTGCTACTGATAAAAATCACATTTATATCGTCATAAGGACTTTTGATGGATATGGCAACACCGTTCCCAATCCAAAACCAGATAGCGAAGCTGCTATAAGTTAATACATGGGGTCATTTGGAAGCCCACCAACAAAAGTTAAAGGTTAAACCGTTTTTGAAACATTTGCTAAGGATTAAAATCACATTTATATCGTCACAAGGACTTTTAATGGATATCGCAACATCGTTCCTAATTCAAAGCCAGATAGCGAGGCTTTTATTACTGAAATCATGGGATCATTTAGAAGCCCACAAACAAAGGATTTATATTTAAAACCAACATGTAGATCAATCGATTTGATCGGATTGTTGAATGATCTTGGATTAAAAATACAGTCTGCATGAAAATCTAATGCAACTAGCAACGTAGAACATTTTCATTCAATCTTAATTGAAATGTTCAAGATAGCAGAACTCAAATGTCATATCATTTCACCATCAGATCAATTAACTGTAATGATCGATAAATTCAGTAAGACATTTTATGAAATCGTCGCACACGTACAATCTTAAACAGTGTGGTTTTGAGTTCATCAGAAACTAAATCCGTGAACCATTTCACAAACATTTGCTTATTATAAAAATCACATTTATATCCTCATAAGGACGTTTGATAGATATGGAAACACCGTTCCCAATCCAAAACCAGATAATGATGAATGTTGAATGATCTTGGATTTTAAATCCAGTCTGCGTGAAAATCTAATGCAACTAGCAACGTAGAACATTTTCATTCAATCTTAATTGAAATGTTCAAGACAGCAGAATTCAAATGTCATATCATTTCACCATCAGATCAATTAACTGTATTGATCGATAAATTCAGTAAGACATTTTATGAAATCGACGCACACGTACAAACTTAAACAATTTGGTGTTAATTTGATCAGAAACCTAATCCGTGAATCATTTTTCAAACATTTGCTAATGATTTAAATCACATTTATGTCGTCATAAGGACGTTTGATGAATATGGCAACAACGTTCCCAATCCAAAACCAGATAGCGAAGCTGCTATAAGTTAATACATGGGGTCATTTGGAAGCCCACCAACAAAAGTAAAAGGTTAAACCGTTTCTAAAACATTTGCCATTCAGTTAGAAGCCAACAAACAAAAGTAAAAGGTAAAACCGTTGCTGAAACATTTGCTAAAGATTAAAAGCTTATTTATATCGTCACAAGGACTTTTAATGGATATCGCAACATCGTTCCTAATTCAAAGCCAGATTGCGAGGCTTTTATTACTGAAATCATGGGATCATTTAGAAGCCCACAAACAAAGGTTTATTATTTAAAACCAACATGTAGATCAATCGATTCGATCGGATTGTTGAATGTTCTTGGATTTAAAATCCAGTCTGCATGAAAATCTAATGCAACTAGCAACGTAGAACATTTTCATTCAATCTTAATTGAAATGTTCAAGACAGCAGAACTCAAATGTCATATCATTTCACCATCAGATCAATTAACTATAATGATCGATAAATTCTGTTAGACAGTTTATGAAACCGACGCACACAAACAAACTTAAACAGTTTGGTGTTACTTTCATCAGAAACTCAATCCGTGAACCATTTCTCAAACATTTGCTAATGATGAAAATCACATTTATATCCTCATAAGGACGTTTGATAGATATGGAAACACCGTTCCCAATCCAAAACCAGATAGCGAAGCTGCTATAAGTTAATACATGGGGTCATTTGGAAGCCCACAAACAAAAGTAAAAGGTAAAACCGTTTTTGAAACATTTGCTAAGGATTGAAATCACATTTATATCGTCACAAGGACTTTTAATGGATATCGCAACATCGTTCCTAATTCAAAGCCAGATAGCGAGGCTTTTATTACTGAAATCATGGGATCATTTAGAAGCCCACATACAAAAGTATAACATTTAAAACCAACATGTAGATCAATCGATTTGATCGGATTGTTGAATGATCTTGGATTTAAAATCCAGTCTGCATGAAAATCTAATGCAACTAGCAACGTAGAACATTTTCATTCAATCTTAATTGAAATGTTCAAGACAGCAGAATTCAAATGTCATATCATTTCACCATCAGATCAATTAACTGTAATGATCGATAAATTCAGTAAGACATTTTATGAAATCGACGCACACTTACAAACTTAAACAGTGTGGTTTTGATTTCATCAGAAACTAAATCCGTGAACCATTTCACAAACATTTGCTAATTATAAAAATCACATTTATATCCTCATAAGGACGTTTGATAGATATGGCAACACCGTTCCCAATCCAAAACCAGATAGCGAAGCTGCTATAAAATAATACATGGGGTCATTTGGAAGCCCACCAACAAAAGTAAAAGGTTAAACCGTTTCTGAAGCATTTGCTAAGGATTAAAATCACATTTATATCGTCACAAGGACTTTTAATGGATATCGCAACATCGTTCCTAATTCAAAGCCAGATAGCGAGGCTTTTATTACTGAAATCATGGGATCATTTAGAAGCCCACAAACAAAGGTTTTATAGTTTAAACCAACATAAAGATCAATCGATTTGATCGGATTGTTGAATGATCTTGGATTTAAAATCCAGTCTGCATGAAAATCTAATGCAACTAGCAACGTAGAACATTTTCATTCAATCTTAATTGAAATGTTCAAGACAGCAGAATTCAAATGTCATATCATTTCACCATCAGATCAATTAACTGTAATGATCGATAAATTCAGTAAGACATTTTATGAAATCGACGCACACAAACAAACTTAAACAATTTGGTGGTAATTTTATCAAAAACTAAATCCGTGAACCAATTCTCAAACATTTGCTACTGATAAAAATCACATTTATATCGTCATAAGGACTTTTGATGGATATGGCAACACCGTTCCCAATCCAAAACCAGATAGCGAAGCTGCTATAAGTTAATACATGGGGTCATTTGGAAGCCCACAAACAAAAGTAAAAGGTAAAACCGTTGCTGAAACATTTGCTAAGGATTAAAAGCACATTTATATCGTCACAAGGGCTTTTAATGGATATCGCAACATCGTTCCTAATTCAAAGCCAGATAGCGAGGCTTTTATTACTGAAATCATGGGATCATTTAGAAGCCAACAAACAAAAGTATTAAATTTAAAACCAACATGTAGATCAAACGATTTGATCAGATTGTTGAATGGTCTTGGATTTAAAATCCAGTCTGCATGAAAATCTAATGCAACTAGCAACGTAGAACATTTTCATTCAATCTTAATTGAAATGTTCAAGACAGCAGAATTCAAACGTCATATCATTTCACCATCAGATCAATTAACTGTAATGATCGATAAATTCAGTAAGACATTTTATGAAATCGACGCACACAAACAAACTTAAACAATTTGGTGTTAATTTTATCGGAAACTAAATCCGTGAACCATTTCTCAAACATTTGCTAATAAAAGAAATCACATTTATATCCTCATAAGGACGTTTGATGGATATGGCAACACCGTTCCCAATCCAAAACCAGATAGAGAAGTTGCTATAAGTTAATACATGGGGTCATTTGGAAGCCCACAAACAAAAGTAAAAGGTAAAACCGTTTTTGAAACATTTGCTAAGGAATAAAATCACATTTATATCGTCACAAGGACTTTTAATGGATATCGCAACATCGTTCCTAATTCAAAGCCAGATAGCGAGGCTTTTATTACTGAAATCATGGGATCATTTAGAAGCCCACAAACAAGAGTAGTAGATTTAAAACCAACATGTAGATCAATCGATTTGATCGGATTGTTGAATGATCTTGGATTTAAAATCCAGTCTGCATGAAAATCTAATGCAACTAGCAACGTAGAACATTTTCATTCAATCTTAATTGAAATGTTCAAGACAGCAGAACTCAAATGTCATATCATTTCACCATCAGATCAATTAACTGTAATGATCGATAAATTCAGTAAGACATTTTATGAAATCGACGCACACAAACAAACTTAAACAATTTGGTGTGAATTTTATCAGAAACTAAATCCGTGAACGATTTCTCAAACATTTGCTACTGATGAAAATCACATTTATATCGTCATAAGGACTTTTGATGGATATGGAACCACCGTTCCCAGTCCAAAACCAGATAGCGAAGCTGCTATAAGTTAATACATGGGGTCATTTGGAAGCCCACCAACAAAAGTAAAAGGTTAAACCGTTTTTGGAGCATTTGCCATTCAGTTAGAAGCCCACAAACAAAAGTAATAGGTAAAACCGTTGCTGAAACATTTGCTAAAGATTAAAAGCACATTTATATCGCCACAAGGACTTTTAATGGATATCGCAACATCGTTCCTAATTCAAAGCCAGATAGCGAGGCTTTTATTACTGAAATCATGGGATCATTTAGAAGCCAACAAACAAAAGTATTAGATTTAAAACCAACATGTAGATCAATCGATTTGATCGGATTGTTGAATGTTCTTGGATTTAAAATCCAGTCTGCATGAAAATCTAATGCAACTAGCAACGTAGAACATTTTCATTCAATCTTAATTAAAATGTTCAAGACAGCAGAATTCAAATGTCATATCATTTCACCATCAGATCAATTAACTGTAATGATCGATAAATTCAGTAAGACATTTTATGAAATCGACGCCCACATACAAACCTAAACAGTGTCGTGTTAATTTGATCAGAAACTAAATCCGTGAACCATTTCTCAAACATTTGCTAATAAAAAAAATCACATTTATATCGTCATAAGGACGTTTGATGGATATGGCAACACCGTTCCCAATCCAAAACCAGATAGCGAAGCTGCTATAAGTTAATACATGGGGTCATTTGACAGCCCACAAACAAAAGTAAAAGATAAAACCGTTTTTGAAACATTTGCTATGGATAGAAATCACATTTATATCATCACAAGGACTTTTAATGGATATCGCAACATCGTTCCTAATCCAAAGCCAGAAAGCGAGGCTTTTATTATTAAAATCATGGGATCATTTAGAAGGCCACAAACAAAAGTATTAGATTTAAAACCAACATATAGATCAATCGATTTGATCGGATTGTTGAATGGTCTTGGATTTAAAATCCAGTCTGCGTGAAAATCTAATGCAACTAGCAACGTAGAACATTTTCATTCAATCTTAATTGAATTGTTCAAGACAGCAGAATTCAAATGTCATATCATTTCACTATCAGATCAATTAACTGTGATGATCGATAAATTCAGTAAGACATTTTATGAAATCGACGCACACTTACAAACTTAAACAGTGTGGTGTTGATTTCATCAGAAACTAAATCCGTGAACCATTTCTCAAACATTTGCTACTGATTTAAATCACATTTATATCGTCAAAAGGACTTCTGATGGATATGGCAACACCGTTCCCAATCCAAAACCAGATAGCGAAGCTGCTATAAGTTAATACATGGGGTCATTTGGAAGCCCACAAACAAAAGTAAAAGGTAAAACCGTTTTTAAAACATTTGCTATGGATAGAAATCACATTTATATCATCACAAGGACTTTTAATGGATATCGCAACATCGTTCCTAATTCAAAGCCAGATAGCGAGGCTTTTATAACTGAAATCATGGAATCATTTAGAAGCATACAAACAAGAGTATTAGATTTAAAACCAACATGTAGATCAATCGATTTGATCGGATTGTTGAATGGTCATGGATTTAAAATCCAGTCTGCGTGAAAATCTAATGCAACTAGCAACGTAGAACATTTTCTTCCAATCTTAATTGAATTGTTCAAGACAGCAGAATTCAAATGTCATATCATTTCACTATCAGATCAATTAACTGTAATGATCGATAAATTCAGTAAGACATTTTATGAAATCGACGCACACGTACAAACTTAAACAGTGTGGTTTTGAGTTCATCATAAACTAAATCCGTGAACCATTTCTCAAACAATTGCTTCTGATTTAAATCACATTTATATCGTCATAAGGACTTTTGATGGATATGGCAACACCGTTCCCAATCCAAAACCAGATAGCGAAGCTGCTATAAGTTAATACATGGGGTCATTTAGAAACCCACAAACAAAAGTAAAAGGTTGCACCATTTCTGAAGCATTTGCCATTCATTTAGAAGCCCACAAACAAAAGTAAAAGGTTAAACCATTTCTGAAACACTTACTAAGGATAGAAATCACATTTATATCATCACAAGGACTTTTAATGGATATCGCAACATCGTTCCTAATTCAAAGCCATATTGCGAGGCTTTTATAACTGAAATCATGGGATCATTTAGAAGCCCACAAACAAAAGTGTTCGATTTAAAACCAACATGTAGATCAATCGATTTGATCGGATTGTTGATTGGTCTTGGATTTGAAAACCAAATTTTGAAAGGGTCGTTTATGTGTCTGATACTCCATAGGGTTTTGGTGTTATTTTCATCAGAAACTAAATCCGTGACCCATTTTTCAAACATTTGCTAATGATGAAAATCACTTTTATATGGTCATAAGGACGTTTGATAGATATGGCAACACCGTTCCCAATCCAAAACCAGATAGCGAAGCTGCTATAAGTTAATACATGGGGTCATTTGGAAGCCCACAAACAAAAGTAAAAGGTTAAACCGTTTTTGAAACATTTGCTAAGGATTCAAATCACATTTATATCGGCACAAGGGCTTTCAATCGATATCGCAACATCGTTCCTAATTCAAAGCCAGATTGTGAGGCTTTTATTACTGAAATCATGGGATCATTTAGAAGCCCACAAACAAAGGTTTTATATTTAAAACCAACATGTAGATCAATCGATTTGATCGGATTGTTGAATGATCTTGGATTTAAAATCCAGTCTGCATGCATCCAGTCCAGTCCAGTAATGATCGATAAATTCAGTAAGACATTTTATGAAATCGACTCACACAAACAAACTTAAACAGTTTGGCGTTAATTTGATCAGGAAATAAATCCGTGAACAATTTCACAAACATTTGCTTATGATAAAAATCACATTAATATCGTTATAAGGACGTTTGATGGATATGGCAACACTGTTCCCAATCCAAAACCAGATAACGAAGCAGCTATAAGTTAATACATGGGGTCATTTGGAAGCCCACAAACAAAAGTAAAAGGTAAAACCATTTTTGAAACATTTGCTAAGGATTAAAAGCACATTTATATCGTCACAAGGACTTTTAATGGATATCGCAACATCGTTCCTAATTCAAAGCCAGATAGCGAGGCTTTTATTACTGAAATCATGGGATCATTTAGAAGCCCACAAACAAAGGTTTTATATTTAAAACCAACATGTAGATCAATCGATTTGATCGGATTGTTGAATGATCTTGGATTAAAAATACAGTCTGCATGAAAATCTAATGCAACTAGCAACGTAGAACATTTTCATTCAATCTTAATTGAAATGTTCAAGACAGCAGAATTCAAATGTCATATCATTTCATTATCAGATCAATTAACTGTAATGATCGATAAATTCAGTAAGACATTTTATGAAATCGACGCACACAAACAAATTAAAACAATTTGGTGTGAATTTTATCAGAAACTAAATCCGTGAACCATTTCTCAAACATTTGCCAATGATAAAAATCACATTTGTATCGCCATAAGGACTTTTGATGGATATGGCAACACCGTTCCCAATCCAAAACCAGATAGCGAAGCTGCTATAAGTTAATACATGGGGTCATTTGGAAGCCCACAAACAAAAGTAAAAGATAAAACCGTTTTTGAAACATTTGCTAAGCATAGAAATCACATTTATATCGTCACAAGGACTTTTAATGGATATCGCAACATCGTTCCTAATTCAAAGCCAGATAGCGAGGCTTTTATTACTGAAATCATGGGATCATTTAGAAGCCAACAAACAAAAGTATTAGATTTAAAACCAACATAAAGATCAATCGATTTGATCGGATTGTTGAATGGTCTTGGATTTAAAATCCAGTCTGCATGAAAATCTAATGCAACTTGCAACGTGGAACATTTTCATTCAATCTTAATTGAAATGTTCAAGACAGCAGAATTCAAACGTCATATCATTTCACCATCAGATCAATTAACTGTAATGATCGATAAATTCAGTAAGACATTTTATGAAATCGACGCACACAAACAAACTTAAACAATTTGGTGTTAATTTTATCGGAAACTAAATCCGTGAACCATTTCTCAAACATTTGCTACTGTGAAAAATCACATTTATATCGTCAAGGACTTTTGATGGATGTGGCAACACCGTTCCCAATCCAAAACCTGATAGCGATGCTGCTATAAGTTAATACATGGGGTCATTTGGAAGCCCACAAACAAAAGTAAAAGGTAAAACCGTTTTTGAAACATTTGCTTAGGATTGAAATCACATTTATATCGTCACAAGGACTTTTAATTGATATCGCAACATCGTTCCTAATTCAAAGCCAGATAGCGAGGCTTTTATTACTGAAATCATGGGATCATTTAGAAGCCCACATACAAAAGTTTAACATTTAAAACCAACATGTAGATCAATCGATTTGATCGGATTGTTGAATGGTCTTGGATTTAAAATCCAGTCTGCATGAAAATCTGATGCAACTAGCAACGTAGAACATTTTCATTCAATCTAAATTGAAATGTTCAAGACAGCAGAATTCAAATGACATATTATTTCATTATCAGATCAATTAACTGTAATGATCGATAAATTCAGTAAGACATTTTATGAAATCGACGCACACAAACTAACTTAAACAGTTTGGTGTTAATTTTATCAGAAACTAATTCCGTGAACCATTTTTCAAACATTTGCTTATGATAAAAATCACATTTATATCGTCATAAGGACTTTTGATGGATATGGCAACACCGTTCCCAATCCAAAACCAGATAGCGAAGCTGCTATAAGTTAATACATGGGGTCATTTGGAAGCCCACAAACAAAAGTAAAAGGTAAAACCGTTTTTGAAACATTTGCTAAGGATTAAAATCGCATTTATATCGTCACAAGGACTTTTAATGGATAACGCAACATCGTTCCTAATTCAAAGCCAGATAGCGAGGCTTTTATTACTGAAATCATGGGATCATTTAGAAGCCCACATACAAAAGTTTAACATTTAAAACCAACATGTAGATCAATCGATTTGATCGGATTGTTGAATGGTCTTGGATTTAAAATCCAGTCTGCATGAAAATCTGATGCAACTAGCAACGTAGAACATTTTCATTCAATCTAAATTGAAATGTTCAAGACAGCAGAATTCAAATGACATATTATTTCATTATCAGATCAATTAACTGTAATGATCGATAAATTCAGTAAGACATTTTATGAAATCGACGCACACAAACTAACTTAAACAGTTTGGTGTTAATTTTATCAGAAACTAATTCCGTGAACCATTTTTCAAACATTTGCTTATGATAAAAATCACATTTATATCGTCATAAGGACTTTTGATGGATATGGCAACACCGTTCCCAATCCAAAACCAGATAGCGAAGCTGCTATAAGTTAATACATGGGGTCATTTGGAAGCCCACAAACAAAAGTAAAAGATAAAACCGTTTTTGAAACATTTGCTAAGCATAGAAATCACATTTATATCGTCACAAGGACTTTTAATGGATATCGCAACATCGTTCCTAATTCAAAGCCAGATAGCGAGGCTTTTATTACTGAAATCATGGGATCATTTAGAAGCCAACAAACAAAAGTATTAGATTTAAAACCAACATGTAGATCAATCGATTTGATCAGATTGTTGAATGGTCTTGGATTTAAAATCCAGTCTGCATGAAAATCTAATGCAACTTGCAACGTAGAACATTTTCATTCAATCTTAATTGAAATGTTCAAGACAGCAGAATTCAAATGTCATATCATTTCACCATCAGATCAATTAACTGTAATGATCGATAAATTCAGTAAGACATTTTATGAAATTGTCGCACACGTACAATCTTAAACAAAGTGGTTTTGAGTTCATCAGAAACTTAATCCGTGAACCATTTCACAAACATTTGCTAATTATAAAAATCACATTTATATCCTCATAAGGACGTTTGATAGGTATGGAAACACCGTTCCCAATCCAAAACCAGATAGCGAAGCTGCTATAAGTTAATACATGGGGTCATTTGGAAGCCCACCAACAAAAGTAAAAGGTTAAACCGTTTCTGAAGCATTTGCCATTCAGTTAGAAGCCCACAAACAAAAGTAAAAGGTAAAACCGTTGCTGAAACATTTTCTAAGGATTAAAAGCACATTTATATCGTCACAAGGACTTTTAATGGATATCGCAACATCGTTCCTAATTCAAAGCCAGATAGCGAGGCTTTTATTACTGAAATCATGGGATCATTTAGAAGCCAACAAACAAAAGTATTAGATTTAAAACCAACATGTAGATCAATCGATTTGATCGGATTGTTGAATGTTCTTGGATTTAAAATCCAGTCTGCGTGAAAATCTAATGCAACTAGCAACGTAGAACATTTTCATTCAATCTTAATTGAAATGTTCAAGACAGCAGAATTCAAATGTCATATCATTTCACCATCAGATCAATTAACTGTAATGATCGATAAATTCAGTAAGACATTTTATGAAATCGACGCACACAAACAAACTTAAACAATTTGGTGTGAATTTTATCAGAAACTAAATCCGTGAACCATTTCTCAAACATTTGCTAATTATAAAAATCACATTTATATCCTCATAAGGACGTTTGATAGATATGGAAACACCGTTCCCAATCCAAAACCTGATAGCGAAGCTGCTATAAGTTAATACATGGGGTCATTTGGAAGCCCACAAACAAAAGTAAAAGATAAAACCGTTTTTGAAACATTTGCTATGGATAGAAATCACATTTATATCATCACAAGGGCTTTTAATTGATATCGCAACATCGTTCCTAATTCAAAGCCAGATAGCGAGGCTTTTATAACTGAAATCATGGAATCATTTAGAAGCCAACAAACAAAAGTATAAGATTTAAAACCAACATGTAGATCAATCGATTTGATCGGATTGTTGAATGTTCTTGGATTTAAAATCCAGTCTGCATGAAAATCTAATGCAACTAGCAACGTAGAACATTTTCATTCAATCTTAATTGAAATGTTCAAGACAGCAGAATTCAAATGTCATATCATTTCACCATCAGATCAATTAACTATAATGATCGATAATTTCAGTTAGACAGTTTATGAAACCGACGAACACAAACAAACTTACACAATTTGGTGTGAATTTTATCAGAAACTAAATCCGTGAACCATTTCTCAAACATTTGCTAATTATAAAAATCACATTTATATCCTCATAAGGACGTTTGATAGATATGGAAACACCGTTCCCAATCCAAAACCTGATAGCGAAGCTGCTATAAGTTAATACATGGGGTCATTTGGAAGCCCACAAACAAAAGTAAAAGATAAAACCGTTTTTGAAACATTTGCTATGGATAGAAATCACATTTATATCATCACAAGGACTTTTAATTGATATCGCAACATCGTTCCTAATTCAAAGCCAGATAGCGAGGCTTTTATAACTGAAATCATGGAATCATTTAGAAGCCAACAAACAAAAGTATTAGATTTAAAACCAACATGTAGATCAATCGATTTGATCGGATTGTTGCATGGTCATGGATTTAAAATCCAGTCTGCGTGAAAATCTAATGCAACTAGCAACGTAGAACATTTTCATCCAATCTTAATTGAATTGTTCAAGACAGCAGAATTCAAATGTCATATCATTTCACTATCAGATCAATTAACTGTAATGATCGATAAATTCAGTAACACATTTTATGAAATCGACGCACACGTACAAACTCAAACAGTGTGGTGTTGATTTCATCATAAACTAAATCCGTGAACCATTTCTCAAACATTTGCTAATAAAAAAAATCACATTTATATCGTCATAAGGACTTTTGATGGATATGGCAACACCGTTCCCAATCCAAAACCAGATAGCGAAGCTTCTATAACTCAATACATGGGGTCATTTAGAAGCCCACAAACAAAAGTAAAAGGTTAAACCATTTCAGAAGCATTTGCCATTCATTAAGAAGCCCACAAACAAGAGTATTAGATTTAAAACCAACATGTAGATCAATCGATTTGATCGGATTGTTGAATGTTCTTGGATTTAAAATCCAGTCTGCATGAAAATCTAATGCAACTAGCAACGTAGAACATTTTCATTCAATCTTAATTGAAATGTTCAAGACAGCAGAACTCAAATGTCATATCATTTCACCATCAGATCAATTAACTATAATGATCGATGAATTCTGTTAGACAGTTTATGAAACCGACGCACACAAACAAACTTAAACAGTTTGGTGTTAATTTAATCAGAAACTCAATCCGTGAACCATTTCTCAAACATTTGCTAATGATGAAAATCACATTTATATCCTCATAAGGACGTTTGATAGATATGGAAACACCGTTCCCAATCCTAAACCAGATAGCGAAGCTGCTATAAGTTAATACATGGGGTCATTTGGAAGCCCACAAACAAAAGTAAAAGGTAAAACCGTTTTTGAAACATTTGCTAAGGATTGAAATCACATTTATATCGTCACAAGGACTTTTAATGGATATCGCAACATCGTTCCTAATTCAAAGCCAGATAGCGAGGCTTTTATTACTGAAATCATGGGATCATTTAGAAGCCCACAAACAAAGGTTTTATAGTTTAAACCAACATGAAGATCAATCCATTTGATCGGATTGTTGAATGATCTTGGATTTAAAATCCAGTCTGCATGAAAATCTAATGCAACTAGCAACGTAGAACATTTTCATTCAATCTTAATTGAAATGTTCAAGACAGCAGAATTCAAATGTCATATCATTTCACCATCAGATCAATTAACTGTAATGATCGATAAATTCAGTAAGACATTTTATGAAATCGACGCACACGTACAAACTTAAACAATTTGGTGTTAATTTGATCAGAAACCTAATCCGTGAATCATTTTTCAAACATTTGCTAATGATTTAAATCACATTTATGTCGTCATAAGGACGTTTGATGAATATGGCAACAACGTTCCCAATCCAAAACCAGATAGCGAAGCTGCTATAAGTTAATACATGGGGTCATTTGGAAGCCCACCAACAAAAGTAAAAGGTTAAACCGTTTTTGAAACATTTGCTAAGGATTAAAATCACATTTATGTCGTCACAAGGACTTTTAATGGATATCGCAACATCGTTCCTAATTCAAAGCCAGATAGCGAGGCTTTTATTACTGAAATCATGGGATCATTTAGAAGCCCACATACAAAAGTATAACATTTAAAACCAACATGTAGATCAATCGATTTGATCGGATTGTTGAATGTTCTTGGATTTAAAATCCAGTCTGCATGAAAATCTAATGCAACTAGCAACGTAGAACATTTTCATTCAATCTTAATTGAAATGTTCAAGATAGCAGAACTCAAATGTCATATCATTTCACCATCAGATCAATTAACTGTAATGATCGATAAATTCAGTAAGACATTTTATGAAATCGTCGCACACGTACAATCTTAAACAGTGTGGTTTTGAGTTCATCAGAAACTAAATCCGTGAACCATTTCACAAACATTTGCTTATTATCAAAATCACATTTATATCCTCATAAGGACGTTTGATAGATATGGAAACACCGTTCCCAATCCAAAACCAGATAGCGAAGCTGCTATAAGTTAATACATGGGGTCATTTGGAAGCCCACCAACAAAAGTAAAAGGTTAAACCGTTTCTGAAGCATTTGCTAAGGATTAAAATCACATTTATATCGTCACAAGGACTTTTAATGGATATCGCAACATCGTTCCTAATTCAAAGCCAGATAGCGAGGCTTTTATTACTGAAATCATGGGATCATTTAGAAGCCCACATACAAAAGTATAACATTTAAAACCAACATGTAGATCAATCGATTTGATAGGATTGTTGAATGATCTTGGATTTAAAATCCAGTCTGCATGAAAATCTAATGCAACTAGCAACGTAGAACATTTTCATTCAATCTTAATTGAAATGTTCAAGACAGCAGAATTCAAATGTCATATCATTTCACCATCAGATCAATTAACTGTAATGATCGATAAATTCAGTAAGACATTTTATGAAATCGACGCACACTTACAAACTTAAACAGTGTGGTTTTGATTTCATCAGAAACTAATTCCGTGAACCATTTCACAAACATTTGCTAATTATAAAAATCACATTTATATCCTCATAAGGACGTTTGATAGATATGGCAACACCGTTCCCAATCCAAAACCAGATAGCGAAGCTGCTATAAAATAATACATAGGGTCATTTGGAAGCCCACCAACAAAAGTAAAAGGTTAAACCGTTTCTGAAGCATTTGCTAAGGATTAAAAGCACATTTATATCGTCACAAGGACTTTTAATGGATATCGCAACATCGTTCCTAATTCAAAGCCAGATAGCGAGGCTTTTATTACTGAAATCATGGGATCATTTAGAAGCCCACAAACAAAGGTTTTATAGTTTAAACCAACATGAAGATCAATCGATTTGATCGGATTGTTGAATGATCTTGGATTTAAAATCCAGTCTGCATGAAAATCTAATGCAACTAGCAACGTAGAACATTTTCATTCAATCTTAATTGAAATGTTCAAGACAGCAGAATTCAAATGTCATATCATTTCACCATCAGATCAATTAACTGTAATGATCGATAAATTCAGTAAGACATTTTATGAAATCGACGCACACGTACAAACTTAAACAATTTGGTGTTAATTTGATCAGAAACCTAATCCGTGAATCATTTTTCAAACATTTGCTAATGATTTAAATCACATTTATGTCGTCATAAGGACGTTTGATGAATATGGCAACAACGTTCCCAATCCAAAACCAGATAGCGAAGCTGCTATAAGTTAATACATGGGGTCATTTGGAAGCCCACCAACAAAAGTAAAAGGTTAAACCGTTTTTGAAACATTTGCTAAGGATTAAAATCACATTTATGTCGTCACAAGGACTTTTAATGGATATCGCAACATCGTTCCTAATTCAAAGCCAGATAGCGAGGCTTTTATTACTGAAATCATGGGATCATTTAGAAGCCCACATACAAAAGTATAACATTTAAAACCAACATGTAGATCAATCGATTTGATCGGATTGTTGAATGTTCTTGGATTTAAAATCCAGTCTGCATGAAAATCTAATGCAACTAGCAACGTAGAACATTTTCATTCAATCTTAATTGAAATGTTCAAGACAGCAGAACTCAAATGCCATGTCATTTCACCATCAGATCAATTAACTATAATGATCGATAAATTCAGTTAGACAGTTTATGAAACCGACGCACACAAACAAACTTAAACAGTTTGGTGTTAATTTAATCAGAAACTAAATCCGTGAACCATTTCTCAAACATTTGCTTATTATAAAAATCACATTTATATCCTCATAAGGACGTTTGATAGATATGGAAACACCGTTCCCAATCCAAAACCAGATAGCGAAGCTGCTATAAGTTAATACATGGGGTCATTTGGAAGCCCACAAACAAAAGTAAAAGGTTAAACCGTTTTTGAAACATTTGCTAAGGATTAAAATCACATTTATATCGTCACAAGGACTTTTAATGGATATCGCAACATCGTTCCTAATTCAAAGCCAGATAGCGAGGCTTTTATTACTGAAATCATGGGATCATTTAGAAGCCCACAAACAAAGGTTTTATATTAAAAACCAACATGTAGATCAATCGATTTGATCGGATTGTTGAATGGTCTTGGATTTAAAATCCAGTCTGCATGAATATCTAATGCAACTAGCAACGTAGAACATTTTCATTCAATCTTAATTGAAATGTTCAAGACAGCAGAATTCAAATGTCATATCATTTCACCATCAGATCAATTAACTGTAATGATCGATAAATTCAGTAAGACATTTTATGAAATCGTCGCACACGTACAATCTTAAACAGTGTGGTTTTGAGTTCATCAGAAACTAAATCCGTGAACCATTTCACAAACATTTGCTTATTATCAAAATCACATTTATATCCTCATAAGGACGTTTGATAGATATGGAAACACCGTTCCCAATCCAAAACCAGATAGCGAAGCTGCTATAAGTTAATACATGGGGTCATTTGGAAGCCCACCAACAAAAGTAAAAGGTTAAACCGTTTCTGAAGCATTTGCTAAGGATTAAAATCACATTTAAATCGTCACAAGGACTTTTAATGGATATCGCAACATCGTTCCTAATTCAAAGCCAGATAGCGAGGCTTTTATAACTGAAATCATGGGATCATTTAGAAGCCCACAAACAAAGGTTTAATATTTAAAACCAACATATAGATCAATCGATTTGATCGGATTGTTGAATGATCTTGGATTAAAAATATAGTCTGCATGAAAATCTAATGCAACTAGCAACGTAGAACATTTTCATTCAATCTTAATTGAAATGTTCAAGACAGCAGAACTCAAATGCCATGTCATTTCACCATCAGATCAATTAACTATAATGATCGATAAATTCAGTTAGACAGTTTATGAAACCGACGCACACAAACAAACTTAAACAGTTTGGTGTTAATTTAATCAGAAACTAAATCCGTGAACCATTTCTCAAACATTTGCTAATGATGAAAATCACATTTATATCCTCATAAGGACGTTTGATAGATATGGAAACACCGTTCCCAATCCAAAACCAGATAGCGAAGCTGCTATAAGTTAATACATGGGGTCATTTGGAAGCCCACAAACAAAAGTAAAAGGTTAAACCGTTTTTGAAACATTTGCTAAGGATTAAAATCACATTTATATCGTCACAAGGACTTTTAATGGATATCGCAACATCGTTCCTAATTCAAAGCCAGATAGCGAGGCTTTTATTACTGAAATCATGGGATCATTTAGAAGCCCACAAACAAAGGTTTAATATTTAAAACCAACATGTAGATCAATCGATTTGATCGGATTGTTGAATGATCTTGGATTAAAAATATAGTCTGCATGAAAATCTAATGCAACTAGCAACGTAGAACATTTTCATTCAATCTTAATTGAAATGTTCAAGACAGCAGAATTCAAATGTCATATCATTTCATTATCAGATCAATTAACTGTAATGATCGATAAATTCAGTAAGACATTTTATGAAATCGACGCACACGTACAAACTTAATCAATTTGGTGTTAATTTGATCAGAAACCAAATCCGTGAATCATTTTTCAAACATTTGCTAATGATTTAAATCACATTTATATCGTCATAAGGACGTTTGATGGATATGGAAACACCGTTCCCAATCCAAAACCAGATAGCGAAGCTGCTATAAGTTAATACATGGGGTCACTTGGAAGCCCACCAACAAAAGTAAAAGGTTAAACCGTTTCTGAAGCATTTGCCATTCAGTTAGAAGCCAACAAACAAAAGTAAAAGGTAAAACCGTTGCTGAATCATTTGCTAAAGATTAAAAGCTTATTTATATCGTCACAAGGACTTTTAATGGATATCGCAACATCGTTCCTAATTCAGAGCCAGATTGCGAGGCTTTTTTCACTGAAATCATGGGATCATTTAGAAGCCCACAAACAAAGGTTTATTATTTAAAACCAACATGTAGATCAATCGATTTGATCGGATTGTTGAATGATCTTGGATTAAAAATATAGTCTGCATGAAAATCTAATGCAACTAGCAACGTAGAACATTTTCATTCAATCTTAATTGAAATGTTCAAGACAGCAGAATTCAAATGTCATATCATTTCACTATCAGATCAATTAACTGTAATGATCGATAAATTCAGTAAGACATTTTATGAAATCGACGCACACGTACAAACTTAAACAGTGTGGTGTTGATTTCATCAGAAACTAAATCCGTGAACCATTTCTCAAACATTTGCTACTGATTTAAATCACATTTATGTCGTCATAAGGACGTTTGATGAATATGGCAACAACGTTCCCAATCCAAAACCAGATAGCGAAGCTGCTATAAGTTAATACATGGGGTCATTTGGAAGCCCACAAACAAAAGTAAAAGGTTAAACCGTTTTTGAAACATTTGCTAAGGATTAAAATCACATTTATGTCGTCACAAGGACTTTTAATGGATATCGCAACATCGTTCCTAATTCAAAGCCAGATAGCGAGGCTTTTATTACTGAAATCATGGGATCATTTAGAAGCCCACATACAAAAGTATAACATTTAAAACCAACATGTAGATCAATCGATTTGATCGGATTGTTAAATGATCTTGGATTTTAAATCCAGTCTGCATGAAAATCTAATGCAACTAGCAACGTAGAACATTTTCATTCAATCTTAATTGAAATGTTCAAGACAGCAGAATTCAAATGTCATATCATTTCACCATCAGATCAATTAACTGTATTGATCGATAAATTCAGTAAGACATTTTATGAAATCGACGCACACGTACAAACTTAAACAATTTGGTGTTAATTTGATCAGAAACTCAATCCGTGAATCATTTTTCAAACATTTGCTAATGATTTAAATCACATTTATGTCGTCATAAGGACGTTTGATGAATATGGCAACAACGTTCCCAATCCAAAACCAGATAGCGAAGCTGCTATAAGTTAATACATGGGGTCATTTGGAAGCCCACCAACAAAAGTAAAAGGTTAAACCGTTTCTGAAGCATTTGCCATTCAGTTAGAAGCCAACAAACAAAAGTAAAAGGTAAAACCGTTGCTGAAACATTTGCTAAAGATTAAAAGCTTATTTATATCGTCACAAGGACTTTTAATGGATATCGCAACATCGTTCCTAATTCAAAGCCAGATTGCGAGGCTTTTATTACTGAAATCATGGGATCATTTAGAAGCCCACAAACAAAGGTTTATTATTTAAAACCAACATGTAGATCAATCGATTTGATCGGATTGTTGAATGTTCTTGGATTTTAAATCCAGTCTGCATGAAAATCTAATGCAACTAGCAACGTAGAACATTTTCATTCAATCTTAATTGAAATGTTCAAGACAGCAGAACTCAAATGTCATATCATTTCACCATCAGATCAATTAACTATAATGATCGATAAATTCTGTTAGACAGTTTATGAAACCGACGCACACAAACAAACTTAAACAGTTTGGTGTTAATTTAATCAGAAACTCAATCCGTGAACCATTTCTCAAACATTTGCTAATGATGAAAATCACATTTATATCCTCATAAGGACGTTTGATAGATATGGAAACACCGTTCCCAATCCAAAACCAGATAGCGAAGCTGCTATAAGTTAATACATGGGGTCATTTGGAAGCCCACAAACAAAAGTAAAAGGTAAAACCGTTTTTGAAACATTTGCTAAGGATTGAAATCACATTTATATCGTCACAAGGACTTTTAATGGATATCGCAACATCGTTCCTAATTCAAAGCCAGATAGCGAGGCTTTTATTACTGAAATCATGGGATCATTTAGAAGCCCACATACAAAAGTATAACATTTAAAACCAACATGTAGATCAATCGATTTGATCGGAATGTTGAATGATCTTGGATTTAAAATATAGTCTGCATGAAAATCTAATGCAACTAGCAACGTAGAACATTTTCATTCAATCTTAATTGAAATGTTCAAGACAGCAGAATTCAAATGTCATATCATTTCACCATCAGATCAATTAACTGTAATGATCGATAAATTCAGTAAGACATTTTATGAAATCGACGCACACTTACAAACTTAAACAGTGTGGTTTTGATTTCATCAGAAACTAAATCCGTGAACCATTTCACAAACATTTGCTAATTATAAAAATCACATTTATATCCTCATAAGGACGTTTGATAGATATGGAAACACCGTTCCCAATCCAAAACCAGATAGCGAAGCTGCTATAAAATAATACATGGGGTCATTTGGAAGCCCACCAACAAAAGTAAAAGGTTAAACCGTTTCTGAAGCATTTGCTAAGGATTAAAATCACATTTATATCGTCACAAGGACTTTTAATGGATATCGCAACATCGTTCCTAATTCAAAGCCAGATAGCGAGGCTTTTATTACTGAAATCATGGGATCATTTAGAAGCCAACAAACAAAGGTTTTATATTTAAAACCGACATGTAGATCAATCGAATTGATTGGATTGTTGAATGATCTTGGATTTAAAATCTAGTCTGCATGAAAATCTAATGCAACTAGCAACGTAGAACATTTTCATTCAATCTTCATTGAAATGTTCAAGACAGCAGAATTCAAATGTCATATCATTTCACTATCAGATCAATTAACTGTAATGATCGATAAATTCAGTAAGACATTTTATGAAATCGACACACACGTACAAACTTAAACAGTTTGGTGTTATTTTCAACAGAAACTATATCCGTGAACCATTTCTCAAACATTTGCTAATGATACAAATCACATTTATATCGTCATAAGGACTTTTGATGGATATGGCAACACCGTTCCCAATCCAAAACCAGATAGCGAAGCTTCTATAACTCAATACATGGGGTCATTTAGAAACCCACAAACAAAAGTAAAAGGTTAAACCATTTCAGAAGCATTTGCCATTCATTAAGAAGCCCACAAACAAAAGTAAAAGGTTAAACCATTTCTGAAACACTTACTAAGGATAGAAATCACATTTATATCATCACAAGGACTTTTAATGGATATCGCAACATCGTTCCTAATCCAAAGCCAGAAAGGGAGGCTTTTTTAACTAAAATCATGGTATCATTTAGAAGGCCACAAACAAAAGTATTAGATTTAAAACCAACATATAGATCAATCGATTTGATCGGATTGTTGAATGGTCTTGGATATAAAATCCAGTCTGCGTGAAAATCTAATGCAACTAGCAACGAAGAACATTTTCATTCAATCTTAATTGAATTGTTCAAGACAGCAGAATTCAAATGTCATATCATTTCACTATCAGATCAATTAACTGTGATGATCGATAAATTCAGTAAGACATTTTATTAAATCGACGCACACTTACAAACTTAAACAGTGTGGTGTTGATTTCATCAGAAACTAAATCCGTGAACCATTTCTCAAACATTTGCTACTGATTTAAATCACATTTATATCGTCATAAGGACTTTTGATGGATATGGCAACACCGTTCCCAATCCAAAACCAGATAGCGAAGCTGCTATAAGTTAATACATGGGGTCATTTGGAAGCCCACAAACAAAAGTAAAAGGTTAAACCGTTTTTGAAACATTTGCTATGGATAGAAATCACATTTATATCGTCACAAGGACTTTTAATGGATATCGCAACATCGTTCCTAATCCAAAGCCAGAAAGCGAGGCTTTTATTATTAAAATCATGGGATCATTTAGAAGGCCACAAACAAAAGTATTAGATTTAAAACCAACATATAGATCAATCGATTTGATCGGATTGTTGAATGGTCTTGGATTTAAAATCCAGTCTGCGTGAAATTCTAATGCAACTAGCAACGTAGAACATTTTCATTCAATCTTAATTGAATTGTTCAAGACAGCAGAATTCAAATGTCATATCATTTCACTATCAGATCAATTAACTGTGATGATCGATAAATTCAGTAAGACATTTTATGAAATCGACGCACACTTACAAACTTAAACAGTGTGGTGTTGATTTCATCAGAAACTAAATCCGTGAACCATTTCTCAAACATTTGCTACTGATTTAAATCACATTTATATCGTCAAAACGACTTCTGATGGATATGGCAACACCGTTCCCAATCCAAAACCAGATAGCGAAGCTGCTATAAGTTAATACATGGGGTCATTTGGAAGCCCACAAACAAAAGTAAAAGGTAAAACCGTTTTTAAAACATTTGCTATGGATAGAAATCACATTTATATCATCACAAGGACTTTTAATGGATATCGCAACATCGTTCCTAATTCAAAGCCAGATAGCGAGGCTTTTATAACTGAAATCATGGAATCATTTAGAAGCATACAAACAAGAGTATTAGATTTAAAACCAACATGTAGATCAATCGATTTGATCGGATTGTTGAATGGTCATGGATTTAAAATCCAGTCTGCGTGAAAATCTAATGCAACTAGCAACGTAGAACATTTTCTTCCAATCTTAATTGAATTGTTCAAGACAGCAGAATTCAAATGTCATATCATTTCACTATCAGATCAATTAACTGTAATGATCGATAAATTCAGTAAGACATTTTATGAAATCGACGCACACGTACAAACTTAAACAGTGTGGTGTTGATTTCATCATAAACTAAATCCGTGAACCATTTCTCAAACATTTGCTTCTGATTTAAATCACATTTATATCGTCATAAGGACTTTTGATGGATATGGCAACACCGTTCCCAATCCAAAACCAGATAGCGAAGCTGCTATAAGTTAATACATGGGGTCATTTAGAAACCCACAAACAAAAGTAAAAGGTTGCACCATTTCTGAAGCATTTGCCATTCATTTAGAAGCCCACAAACAAAAGTAAAAGGTTAAACCATTTCTGAAACACTTACTAAGGATAGAAATCACATTTATATCATCACAAGGACTTTTAATGGATATCGCAACATCGTTCCTAATTCAAAGCCAGATTGCGAGGCTTTTATAACTGAAATCATGGGATCATTTAGAAGCCCACAAACAAAAGTATTAGATTTAAAACCAACATGTAGATCAATCGATTTGATCGGATTGTTGAATGGTCTTGGATTTGAAAACCAAATTTTGAAAGGGTCGTTTATGTGTCTGATACTCCATAGGGTTTTGGTGTTTTTTTCATCAGAAACTAAATCCGTGACCCATTTTTCAAACATTTGCTAATGAAGAAAATCACTTTTATATGGTCATAAGGACGTTTGATAGATATGGCAACACCGTTCCCAATCCAAAACCAGATAGCGAAGCTGCTATAAGTTAATACATGGGGTCATTTGGAAGCCCACAAACAAAAGTAAAAGGTTAAACCGTTTTTGAAACATTTGCTAAGGATTCAAATCACATTTATATCGGCACAAGGGCTTTCAATCGATATCGCAACATCGTTCCTAATTCAAAGCCAGATTGTGAGGCTTTTATTACTGAAATCATGGGATCATTTAGAAGCCCACAAACAAAGGTTTTATATTTAAAACCAACATGTAGATCAATCGATTTGATCGGATTGTTGAATGTTCTTGGATTTAAAATCCAGTCTGCATGAAAATCTAATGCAACTAGCAACGTAGAACATTTTCATTCAATCTTAATTGAAATGTTCAAGACAGCAGAATTCAAATGTCATATCATTTCACCATCAGATCAATTAACTGTAATGATCGATAAATTCAGTAAGACATTTTATGAAATCGACGCACACAAACAAACTTAAACAATTTGGTGTTAATTTTATCAGAAACTAAATCCGTGAACCATTTCTCAAACATTTGCTAATGATAAAAATCACATTTATATCGTCATAAGGACTTTTGATGGATATGGCAACACCGTTCCCAATCCAAAACCAGATAGCGAAGCTGCTATAAGTTAATACATGGGGTCATTTGGAAGCCCACAAACAAAAGTAAAAGCTAAAACCGTTGCTGAAACATTTGCTAAGGGTTAAAAGCACATTTATATCGTCACAAAGACTTTTAATGGATATCGCAACATCGTTCCTAATTCAAAGCCAGATAGCGAGGCTTTTATTACTGAAATCATGGGATCATTTAGAAGCCCACAAACAAAGGTTTTATATTTAAAACCAACTAAAGATCAATCGATTTGATCGGATTGTTGAATGATCTTGGATTAAAAATACAGTCTGCATGAAAATCTAATGCAACTAGCAACGTAGAACATTTTCATTCAATCTTAATTGAAATGTTCAAGACAGCAGAATTCAAATGTCATATCATTTCATTATCAGATCAATTAACTGTAATGATCGATAAATTCAGTAAGACATTTTATGAAATCGACGCACACAAACAAACTTAAACAATTTGGTGTGAATTTTATGAGAAACTAAATCCGTGAACCATTTCTCAAACATTTGCCAATGATAAAAATCACATTTGTATCGCCATAAGGACTTTTGATGGATATGGCAACACCGTTCCCAATCCAAAACCAGATAGCGAAGCTGCTATAAGTTAATACATGGGGTCATTTGGAAGCCCACAAACAAAAGTAAAAGATAAAACCGTTTTTGAAACATTTGCTAAGCATAGAAATCACATTTATATCGTCACAAGGACTTTTAATGGATATCGCAACATCGTTCCTAATTCAAAGCCAGATTGCGAGGCTTTTATTACTGAAATCATGGGATCATTTAGAAGCCAACAAACAAAAGTATTAGATTTAAAACCAACATAAAGATCAATCGATTTGATCGGATTGTTGAATGTTCTTGGATTTAAAATCCAGTCTGCATGAAAATCTAATGCAACTTGCAACGTGGAACATTTTCATTCAATCTTAATTGAAATGTTCAAGACAGCAGAATTCAAACGTCATATCATTTCACCATCAGATCAATTAACTGTAATGATCGATAAATTCAGTAAGACATTTTATGAAATCGACGCACACAAACAAACTTAAACAATTTGGTGTTAATTTGATCAGAAACTAAATCCGTGAACCATTTCTCAAACATTTGCTACTGTGAAAAATCACATTTATATCGTCAAGGACTTTTGATGGATGTGGCAACACCGTTCCCAATCCAAAACCTGATAGCGATGCTGCTATAAGTTAATACATGGGGTCATTTGGAAGCCCACAAACAAAAGTAAAAGGTAAAACCATTTTTGAAACATTTGCTTAGGATTGAAATCACATTTATATCGTCACAAGGACTTTTAATGGATATCGCAACATCGTTCCTAATTCAAAGCCAGATAGGGAGGTATTTCTTACTGAAATCATGGGATCATTTAGAAGCCCACAAACAAAGGTTTTATATTTAAAACCAACATGTAGATCAATCGATTTGATCGGATTGTTGAATGGTCTTGGATTTAAAATCCAGTCTGCATGAAAATCTAATGCAACTAGCAACGTAGAACATTTTCATTCAATCTAAATTGAAATGTTCAAGACAGCAGAATTCAAATGACATATTATTTCATTATCAGATCAATTAACTGTAATGATCGATAAATTCAGTAAGACATTTTATGAAATCGACGCACACAAACTAACTTAAACAGTTTGGTGTTAATTTTATCAGAAACTAATTCCGTGAACCATTTTTCAAACATTTGCTTATGATAAAAATCACATTTATATCGTCATAAGGACTTTTGATGGATATGGCAACACCGTTCCCAATCCAAAACCAGATAGCGAAGTTGCTATAAGTTAATACATGGGGTCATTTGGAAGCCCACAAACAAAAGTAAAAGGTAAAACCGTTTTTGAAACATTTGCTAAGGATTAAAATCGCATTTATATCGTCACAAGGACTTTTAATGGATATCGCAACATCGTTCCTAATTCAAAGCCAGATAGCGAGGCTTTTATTACTGAAATCATGGGATCATTAAGAAGCCCAAAACAAAAGTATTAGATTTAAAACCAACATGTAGATCAATCGATTTGATCAGATTGTTGAATGGTCTTGGATTTAAAATCCAGTCTGCATGAAAATCTAATGCAACTTGCAACGTAGAACATTTTCATTCAATCTTAATTGAAATGTTCAAGACAGCAGAATTTAAATGTCATATCATTTCACCATCAGATCAATTAACTGTAATGATCGATAAATTCAGTAAGACATTTTATGAAATCGTCGCACACGTACAATCTTAAACAGTGTGGTTTTGAGTTCATCAGAAACTAAATCCGTGAACCATTTCACAAACATTTGCTTATTATAAAAATCACATTTATTTCCTCATAAGGACGTTTGATAGATATGGAAACACCGTTCCCAATCCAAAACCAGATAGCGAAGCTGCTATAAGTTAATACATGGGGTCATTTGGAAGCCCACAAACAAAAGTAAAAGGTTAAACCGTTTTTGAAACATTTGCTAAGGATTAAAATCACATTTATATCGGCACAAAGGCTTTCAATCGATATCGCAACATCGTTCCTAATCCAAAGCCAGATAGCGAGGCTTTTATTACTGAAATCATGGGATCATTTAGAAGCCCACAAACAAAGGTTTTATATTTAAAACCGACATGTAGATCAATCGAATTGATCGGATTGTTGAATGATCTTGGATTTAAAATCCAGTCTGCATGAAAATCTAATGCAACTAGCAACGTAGAACATTTTCATTCAATCTTAATTGAAATGTTCAAGACAACAGAATTCAAATGTCATATCATTTCACCATCAGATCAATTAACTGTAATGATCGATAAATTCAGTAAGACATTTTATGAAATCGACGCACACAAACAAACTTAAACAGTTTGGTGTTACTTTCATCAGAAACTCAATCCGTGAACCATTTCTCAAACATTTGCTAATGATGAAAATCACATTTTTATCGTCATAAGGTCTCTTGATGGATATGGCAACAACGTTTCCAATCCAAAACCAGATAGCGAAGCTGCTATAAGTTAATACATGGGGTCATTTGGAAGCCCACAAACAAAAGTAAAAGGTAAAACCGTTTTGGCAACATTTGCTAAGGATTAAAATCACATTTGTATCGTCACAAGGACTTTTAATGGATATCGCAACATCGTTCCTAATTCAAAGCCAGATAGGGAGGTATTTCTTACTGAAATCATGGGATCATTTAGAAGCCCACAAACAAAGGTTTTATATTTAAAACCAACATGTAGATCAATCGATTTGATCGGATTGTTGAATGATCTTGGATTTAAAATCCAGTCTGCATGAAAATCTAATGCAACTAGCAACGTAGAACATTTTCATTCAATCTTAATTGAAATGTTCAAGACAGCAGAACTCAAATGTCATATCATTTCACCATCAGATCAATTAACTATAATGATCGATAATTTCAGTTAGACAGTTTATGAAACCGACGAACACAAACAAACTTAAACAAATTGGTGTTTATTTTATCAGAAACTAAATCCGTGAACCATTTCTCAAACATTTGATAATGATGAAAATCACATTTATATCGTCATAAGGACTTTTGATGGATATGGAACCACCGTTCCCAATCCAAAACCAGATAGCGAAGCTGCTATAAGTTAATACATGGGGTCATTGGGCACAAAATTAAAAGTTTAAACCATTTCTGAAGCATTTGCCATTCATTTAGAAGCCCACAAACAAAAGTAAAAGGTAAAACCGTTTTTTAACATTTGCTAAGGATTAAAATCACATTTATATCGTCACAAGGACTTTTTATGGATATCGCACCATCGTTCTCAATTCAAGGCCAGATAGCGAGACTTTTATTACTGAAATCATGGGATCATTTAGAAGCCCACAAACAAAAGTTTTACATTTAAAACCAACATGTAGATCAATCGATTTGATCTGATTGTTGAATGATCTTGGATTTAAAATCCAGTCTGCATGAAAATCTAATGCAACTAGCAACGTAGAACATTTTCATTCAATCTTAATTGAAATGTTCAAGACAGCAGAACTCAAATGTCATATAATTTCACCATCAGATTAATTAACTGTAATGATCGATAAATTCAGTAAGACATTTTATGAAATCGACGCACACGTACAAACTTGAACAGTGAGGTGTTAAATTGATCAGAAACTAAATTCGTGAACCATTTCTCAAACATTTGCTAATAATAAACATCACATTTATATCGTCATAAGGACTTTTGATGGACATGGCAACACCGTTACCAATCCAAAACCAGATAGCGAAGCTGCTATAAGTTAATACATGGGGTCATTTGGAACAAAATTAAAAGTTTAAACCATTTCTGAAGCATTTGCCATTCATTTAGAAGCCCACAAACAAAAGTAAAAGGTAAAACCGTTTCTGGCATATTTGCTAAGGATTAAAAACACATTTATATCGTCACAAGGACTTTTAATGGATATCGCAACATCGTTTCTAATTCAAAGCCGGATAGCGAGGCTTTTATTACTGAAATCATGGGATCATTTAGAAGCCCACAAACAAAAGTTTTATATTTAAAACCGACATGTAGATCAATCGATTTGATCGGATTGTTGAATGATCTTGGATTTAAAATCCAGTCTGCATGAAAATCTAATGCAATTTGCAACGTAGAACATTTTCATTCAATCTTAATTGAAATGTTCAAGCAGAATTCAAATGTCATATCATTTCACCATCAGATCAATTAACTGTAATGATCGATAAATTCAGTAAGAATTGTATGAAATCGACGCACACGTACAAACTTAAACAATTTGGTGTTAATTTTATCAGAAACTACATCCGTGAACCATTTCTCAAACATTTGCTACTGATAAAAATCACATTTATATCGTCATAAAGGCTTTTGATGGATATGGCAACACCGTTCCCAATCCAAAACCAGATAGCGAAGCTGCTATAAGTTAATACATGGGGTCATTTGGAAGCCCACAAACAAAAGTAAAAGGTTAAACCGTTTTTGAAACATTTGCTAAGGATTAAAATCACATTTATATCGTCACAAGGACTTTTAATGGATATCGCAACATCGTTCCTAATTCAAAGCCAGATAGCGAGGCTTTTATTACTGAAATCATGGGATCATTTAGAAGCCAACAAACAAAGGTTTTATATTTAAAACCGACATGTAGATCAATCGAATTGATTGGATTGTTGAATGATCTTGGATTTAAAATGCAGTCTGCGTGAAAATCTAATGCAACTAGCAACGTAGAACATTTTCATTCAATCTTAATTGAAATGTTCAAGACAGCAGAATTCAAATGTCATATCATTTCACCATCAGATCAATTAACTGTATTGATCGATAAATTCAGTTAGACAGTTTATGAAACCGACGAACACAAACAAACTTAAACAGTGTGGTGTTGATTTCATCATAAACTAAATCCGTGAACCATTTCTCAAACATTTGCTTCTGATTTAAATCACATTTATTTCGTCATAAGGACTTTTGATGGATATGGCAACACCGTTCCCAATCCAAAACCAGATAGCGAAGCTGCTATAAGTTAATACAAAGGGTCATTTGGAAGCCCACAAACAAAAGTAAAAGGTTAAACCGTTTTTGAAACATTTGCTAAGGATTAAAATCACATTTATGTCGTCACAAGGACTTTTAATGGATATCGCAACATCGTTCCTAATTCAAAGCCAGATAGCGAGGCTTTTATTACTGAAATCATGGGATCATTTAGAAGCCAACAAACAAAGGTTTTATATTTAAAACCGACATGTAGATCAATCGAATTGATTGGATTGTTGAATGATCTTGGATTTAAAATCTAGTCTGCATGAAAATCTAATGCAACTAGCAACGTAGAACATTTTCATTCAATCTTCATTGAAATGTTCAAGACAGCAGAATTCAAATGTCATATCATTTCACTATCAGATCAATTAACTGTAATGATCGATAAATTCAGTAAGACATTTTATGAAATCGACACACACGTACAAACTTAAACAGTTTGGTGTTATTTTCAACAGAAACTATATCCGTGAACCATTTCTCAAACATTTGCTAATGATACAAATCACATTTATATCGTCATAAGGACTTTTGATGGATATGGCAACACCGTTCCCAATCCAAAACCAGATAGCGAAGCTTCTATAACTCAATACATGGGGTCATTTAGAAACCCACAAACAAAAGTAAAAGGTTAAACCATTTCAGAAGCATTTGCCATTCATTAAGAAGCCCACAAACAAAAGTAAAAGGTTAAACCATTTCTGAAACACTTACTAAGGATAGAAATCACATTTATATCATCACAAGGACTTTTAATGGATATCGCAACATCGTTCCTAATCCAAAGCCAGAAAGGGAGGCTTTTTTAACTAAAATCATGGTATCATTTAGAAGGCCACAAACAAAAGTATTAGATTTAAAACCAACATATAGATCAATCGATTTGATCGGATTGTTGAATGGTCTTGGATATAAAATCCAGTCTGCGTGAAAATCTAATGCAACTAGCAACGAAGAACATTTTCATTCAATCTTAATTGAATTGTTCAAGACAGCAGAATTCAAATGTCATATCATTTCACTATCAGATCAATTAACTGTGATGATCGATAAATTCAGTAAGACATTTTATTAAATCGACGCACACTTACAAACTTAAACAGTGTGGTGTTGATTTCATCAGAAACTAAATCCGTGAACCATTTCTCAAACATTTGCTACTGATTTAAATCACATTTATATCGTCATAAGGACTTTTGATGGATATGGCAACACCGTTCCCAATCCAAAACCAGATAGCGAAGCTGCTATAAGTTAATACATGGGGTCATTTGGAAGCCCACAAACAAAAGTAAAAGGTTAAACCGTTTTTGAAACATTTGCTAAGGATTGAAATCACATTTATATCGTCACAAGGACTTTTAATGGATATCGCAACATCGTTCCTAATTCAAAGCCAGTTAGCGAGGCTTTTATTACTGAAATCATGGGATCATTTAGAAGCCCACAAACAAAGGTTTAATATTTAAAACCAACATGTAGATCAATCGATTTGATCGGATTGTTGAATGATCTTGTATTAAACAAACAGTGTGCATGAAAATCTAATGCAATTTGCAACGTAGAACATTTTCATTCAATCTTAATTGAAATGTTCAAGACAGCAGAATTCAAATGGCATATCATTTCATTATCAGATCAATTAACTGTAATGATCGATAAATTCAGTAAGACATTTTATGAAATGGACGCACACGTACAAACTTAAACAATTTGGTGTTAATTTGATCAGAACCCTAATCCGTGAATCATTTTTCAAACATTTGCTAATGATTTAAATCACATTTATGTCATCATAAGGACGTTTGATGAATATGGCAACAACGTTCCCAATCCAAAACCAGATAGCGAAGCTGCTATAAGTTAATACATGGGGTCATTTGGAAGCCCACAAACAAAAGTAAAAGGTTAAACCGTTTTTGAAACATTTGCTATGGATAGAAATCACATTTATATCATCACAAGGACTTTTAATGGATATCGCAACATCGTTCCTAATTCAAAGCCAGATAGCGAGGCTTTAATAACTGAAATCATGGAATCATTTAGAAGCATACAAACAAGAGTATAAGATTTAAAACCAACATGTAGATCAATCGATTTGATCGGATTGTTGAATGGTCATGGATTTAAAATCCAGTCTTCGTGAAAATCTAATGCAACTAGCAACGTAGAACATTTTCATCCAATCTTAATTGAATTGTTCAAGACAGCAGAATTCAAATGTCATATCATTTCACTATCAGATCAATTAACTGTAATGATCGATAAATTCAGTAAGACATTTTATGAAATCGACGCACACGTACAAACTTAAACAGTGTGGTGTTGATTTCATCATAAACTAAATCCGTGAACCATTTCTTAAACATTTGCTTCTGATTTAAATCACATTTATATCGTTATAAGGACTTTTGATGGATATGGCAACACCGTTCCCAATCCAAAACCAGATAGCGAAGCTTCTATAACTCAATACATGGGGTCATTTAGAAACCCACAAACAAGAGTAAAAGGTTGCACCATTTCTGAAGCATTTGCCATTCATTTAGAAGCCCACAAACAAAAGTAAAAGGTTAAACCATTTCTGAAACACTTACTAAGGATAGAAATCACAATTATATCATCACAAGGACTTTTAATCGATATCGCAACATCGTTCCTAATTCAAAGCCAGATTGCGAGGCTTTTATAACTGAAATCATGGGATCATTTAGAAGCCCACAAACAAAAGTGTTAGATTTAAAACCAACATGTAGATCAATCGATTTGATCGGATTGTTGAATGATCTTGGATTTGAAATCCAAATTTTGAAAGGGTCGTTTATGTGTCTGATACTCCATAGGGTTTTGGTGTTATTTTCATCAGAAACTAAATCCGTGACCCATTTCTTAAACATTTGCTAATGATGAAAATCATTTTTATATGGTCATAAGGACGTTTGATAGATATGGCAACACCGTTCCCAATCCAAAACCAGATAGCGAAGCTGCTATAAGTTAATACATGGGGTCATTTGGAAGCCCACAAACAAAAGTAAAAGGTAAAACCGTTTTTGAAACATTTGCTAAGGATTAAAATCACATTTATATCGTCACAAGGACTTTTAATGGATATCGCAACATCGTTCCTAATTCAAAGCCAGATTGCGAGGCTTTTATTACTGAAATCATGGGATCATTTAGAAGCCAACAAACAAAAGTATTATATTTAAATCCAACATGTAGATCAATCGATTTGATCGGATTGTTGAATGATCTTGGATTTAAAATCCAGTCTGCATGAAAACCTAATAGTTGCATTAGAACGTAGAACATTTTCATTCAATCTTAATTGAAATGTTCAAGACAGCAGAATTCAAATGTCATATCATTTCACCATCAGATCAATTAACTGTAATGATCGATAAATTCAGTAAGACATTTTATGAAATCGACGCATACAAACAAACTTAAACAATTTGGTGTTAATTTTATCAGAAACTAAGTCCGTGAACCATTTCTCAAACATTTGCTACTGATAAAAATCACATTTATATCGTCATAAGGACTTTTGATGGATATGGCAACACCGTTCCCAATCCAAAACCAGATAGCGAAGCTTCTATAACTCAATACATGGGGTCATTTAGAAACCCACAAACAAAAGTAAAAGGTTAAACCATTTCAGAAGCATTTGCCATTCATTAAGAAGCCCACAAACAAAAGTAAAAGGTTAAACCATTTCTGAAACACTTACTAAGGATAGAAATCACATTCATATCATCACAAGGACTTTTAATGGATATCGCAACATCGTTCCTAATCCAAAGCCATAAAGCGAGGCTTTTATAACTAAAATCATGGGATCATTTAGAAGCCCACAAACAAAAGTATTAGATTTAAAACCAACATGTAGATCAATCGATTTGATCAGATTGTTGAATGGTCTTGGATTTAAAATCCAGTCTGCATGAAAATCTAATGCAACTAGCAACGTAGAACATTTTCATTCAATCTTAATTGAATTGTTCAAGACAGCAGAATTCAAATGTCATATCATTTCACTGTCAGATCAATTAACTGTGATGATCAATAAATTCAGTAAGACATTTTATGAAATCGACGCACACAAACAAACTTAAACAATTTGGTGTGAATTTTATCAGAAACTAAATCCGTGAACCATTTCACAAACATTTGCTAATTATAAAAATCCCATTTATATCCTCATAAGGACGTTTGATAGATATGGAAACACCGTTCCCAATCCAAAACCAGATAGCGAAGCTGCTATAAGTTAATACATGGGGTCATTTGGAAGCCCACCAACAAAAGTAAAAGGTTAAACCGTTTCTGAAGCATTTGCTAAGGATTAAAATCACATTTATATCGTCACAAGGACTTTTAATGGATATCGCAACATCGTTCCTAATTCAAAGCCAGATAGCGAGGCTTTTATTACTGAAATCATGGGATCATTTAGAAGGCCACAAACAAAGGTTTAATATTTAAAACCAACATGTAGATCAATCGATTTGATCGGATTGTTGAATGATCTTGTATTAAACAAACAGTGTGCATGAAAATCTAATGCAATTTGCAACGTAGAACATTTTCATTCAATCTTAATTGAAATGTTCAAGACAGCAGAATTCAAATGGCATATCATTTCATTATCAGATCAATTAACTGTAATGATCGATAAATTCAGTAAGACATTTTATGAAATGGACGCACACGTACAAACTTAAACAATTTGGTGTTAATTTGATCAGAGCCCTAATCCGTGAATCATTTTTCAAACATTTGCTAATGATTTAAATCACATTTATGTCATCATAAGGACGTTTGATGAATATGGCAACACCGTTCTCAAACCAAAACCAGATAGCGAAGCTGCTATAAGTTAATACATGGGGTCATTTGGAAGCCCACAAACAAAAGTAAAAGGTTAAACCGTTTTTGAAACATTTGCTAAGGATTAAAATCACATTTATGTCGTCACAAGGACTTTTAATGGATATCGCAACATCGTTCCTAATTCAAAGCCAGATAGCGAGGCTTTAATAACTGAAATCATGGAATCATTTAGAAGCATACAAACAAGAGTATAAGATTTAAAACCAACATGTAGATCAATCGATTTGATCGGATTGTTGAATGGTCATGGATTTAAAATCCAGTCTTCGTGAAAATCTAATGCAACTAGCAACGTAGAACATTTTCATCCAATCTTAATTGAATTGTTCAAGACAGCAGAATTCAAATGTCATATCATTTCACTATCAGATCAATTAACTGTAATGATCGATAAATTCAGTAAGACATTTTATGAAATCGACGCACACGTACAAACTTAAACAGTGTGGTGTTGATTTCATCATAAACTAAATCCGTGAACCATTTCTTAAACATTTGCTTCTGATTTAAATCACATTTATATCGTTATAAGGACTTTTGATGGATATGGCAACACCGTTCCCAATCCAAAACCAGATAGCGAAGCTTCTATAACTCAATACATGGGGTCATTTAGAAACCCACAAACAAGAGTAAAAGGTTGCACCATTTCTGAAGCATTTGCCATTCATTTAGAAGCCCACAAACAAAAGTAAAAGGTTAAACCATTTCTGAAACACTTACTAAGGATAGAAATCACAATTATATCATCACAAGGGCTTTTAATCGATATCGCAACATCGTTCCTAATTCAAAGCCAGATTGCGAGGCTTTTATAACTGAAATCATGGGATCATTTAGAAGCCCACAAACAAAAGTGTTAGATTTAAAACCAACATGTAGATCAATCGATTTGATCGGATTGTTGAATGATCTTGGATTTGAAATCCAAATTTTGAAAGGGTCGTTTATGTGTCTGATACTCCATAGGGTTTTGGTGTTATTTTCATCAGAAACTAAATCCGTGACCCATTTCTTAAACATTTGCTAATGATGAAAATCATTTTTATATGGTCATAAGGACGTTTGATAGATATGGCAACACCGTTCCCAATCCAAAACCAGATAGCGAAGCTGCTATAAGTTAATACATGGGGTCATTTGGAAGCCCACAAACAAAAGTAAAAGGTAAAACCGTTTTTGAAACATTTGCTAAGGATTAAAATCACATTTATATCGTCACAAGGACTTTTAATGGATATCGCAACATCGTTCCTAATTCAAAGCCAGTTAGCGAGGCTTTTATTACTGAAATCATGGGATCATTTAGAAGCCCACAAACAAAGGTTTAATATTTAAAACCAACATGTAGATCAATCGATTTGATCGGATTGTTGAATGATCTTGTATTAAACAAACAGTGTGCATGAAAATCTAATGCAATTTGCAACGTAGAACATTTTCATTCAATCTTAATTGAAATGTTCAAGACAGCAGAATTCAAATGGCATATCATTTCATTATCAGATCAATTAACTGTAATGATCGATAAATTCAGTAAGACATTTTATGAAATGGACGCACACGTACAAACTTAAACAATTTGGTGTTAATTTGATCAGAGCCCTAATCCGTGAATCATTTTTCAAACATTTGCTAATGATTTAAATCACATTTATGTCATCATAAGGACGTTTGATGAATATGGCAACACCGTTCTCAAACCAAAACCAGATAGCGAAGCTGCTATAAGTTAATACATGGGGTCATTTGGAAGCCCACAAACAAAAGTAAAAGGTTAAACCGTTTTTGAAACATTTGCTATGGATAGAAATCACATTTATATCATCACAAGGACTTTTAATGGATATCGCAACATCGTTCCTAATTCAAAGCCAGATAGCGAGGCTTTAATAACTGAAATCATGGAATCATTTAGAAGCATACAAACAAGAGTATAAGATTTAAAACCAACATGTAGATCAATCGATTTGATCGGATTGTTGAATGTTCTTGGATTTAAAATCCAGTCTGCATGAAAATCTAATGCAACTAGCAACGTAGAACATTTTCATTCAATCTTAATTGAAATGTTCAAGACAGCAGAATTCAAATGTCATATCATTTCACCATCAGATCAATTAACTGTAATGATCGATAAATTCAGTAAGACAGTTTATGAAATCGTCGCACACGTACAATCTTAAACAGTGTGGTTTTGAGTTCATCAGAAACTAAATCCGTGAACCATTTCACAAACATTTGCTTATTATAAAAATCACATTTATATCCTCATAAGGACTGTTACAGACAATTCGGCGCGTGTTTGTTTGTTTACCTGACGTAACGGCACTGACAGGTAGGAGACAGGATAAGAGTGCCGTTACCGAAGGGACAGGGAAACATCGCAGAGATGACGCGGGAAAAAACGGCCATCGCGAGGAGGCCATTGGATTTAAACCGTTTTCAACGGAAAAACGGCAGAGAGAAGACGTGAATTTTTTTAACACCATCGCACCATCGCACCGCGCGCGTTTAAAGAACGACCCAACCGAATTAACTTGAATAAAGTGTTAGTGGAATCAGTTAAAAGAACACGTCAGTAGAATTTATTATTACGAACTTTAAGTTGGAGCCGAACTCCAACATTTTAAAAAAATTCACTCGCTTTCTACTTGTGAATCGGTGAACACCAGACTGAGAATGAATCGCGAAAACGATGTACCAAACCCCACCGCGAATTCCACAGTGCGACAACTTTCCGCAGTTCAGCTAGTGGAAGACACTGTTTCGATACAGGAGTTGGTACAGCAAGCCAGGGAAGCGAACGAAAGCTTCGTCAGGCTGACCGCGCAGATCGCTCAGTTGAGCCCAAGCGTGTCGAGAGGGCTCGGAGTGTCGCTGAACGAGCAACGTGTAGGCGCGATATCCCCGTGCATCCGCACAGGAACCGTCGAAGAAGTGACATTTCCTTCGGCCGCCACCCTGCCGCGGAGATCGACGCTTGGGACGCCTTACGTCGGCGGCACCGACCGTGAACCTGGGAGCGCATCGTCGCGACCGGCCATTGCGTTTCCAGATTTCCTTCGTTACGACGTGCAAGCCGGCCCGTCAGGAAGATCGACGCTAAGGACGCCATACAATACCGATACAGAGCGTGAAGCTGTTAACGCGTCGCCGCCACCGGCCTTTGCGTTTACCGACTCTTTGCGCTACGACGCGCAAGTCGGCCCGTCATCGGCTCAGCACAGCGAAGCAGAACGGCGTGGTACCACTGGGAGAAGGACAACCGTACCCTCCCAGGGTGAACGTGATCTTCGGCGTGCCCTGGAAGACATGGAGATCGAGCATCTTCGGGAGCGAAAACCGCTTGATCCAATCCTTCGAAGCAACGGATCACCAGAGAAGGACTCACCCGCCATCACGTGTGAGTATCGTTCCGGATAGATTTCAGGCGAACGCGTTCTCAGCCTTTGATATCTCGCAGACACAATACATCGCCCGGCAAGGGAGAAAGCGGGATCTGCCGACGTTCTCAGGCAATCCCGAAGAATGGCCATGTTCTATGCCTCCTTTGAGTACACCACGGAGGCATGCGGCTATAACGACGTGGAGAACCTGGACCGACTGCAGAAGGCCCTAAAGGGGAAAGTATTAGAGTCAGTACGATGCCGTTTGATGCATCCGTCCAACGTACCCGGTGTGATTTCCACGCTTAGAACGCTTTTCGGACGTCCTGAGATTATTGTTCACTCCCTGATAAACAAGGTGCGAACAATGCCAGCGCCCAAGCATGAGCGTCTCGAAACGCTCATCGACTTCGGTGTCGCGGTTCAGAACCTCTGCGCGACTATCACGGCATCAGGACTGGATGAATACATGTGTAACGTGGCGTTATTAAACGAGCTGACGGAACGCTTGCCATCGTCGCTGAAGCTCAATTGGGGATGCCATCGAATCAGCTTGGGTCACGTTACGCTTTCGAGCTTCAACGACTGGCTGAGTCATCTAGTGGAAGCAGCCAGCTTGGTGACTATTTCGTCGGTGTATACTCCTGGGGGTTCAACCGCTAGGCCAACAACGAGTGACAGCGGAAACAGACAACATCGACACGTGAATGCTCATCTGGCGACCAATTCAGCCCGGAGCTTCACAACGAACTCTAGCAGCGTAACTGTACGATGCCCAGTGTGCCAGCAACAATGCGCCAAAGTAGAAAGCTGCCCCGATTTTCTGGCAATGGATATAGACGCCCGCTGGCGAACAGTGCGTGAGATGCGTCTGTGTCGAAAGTGTCTCGAACAACACCAGCGTTGCGACAGAAGGACGCCGTGTGGTACCAATGGCTGCGTTTTCCTTCATAACAAACTGCTTCATGATGGCTCGAGGACCAGGGCTGAAGCGGGTAATACGTCACGAGTAGTGACCAACGAGCAAGCTTGCAACAGCCATCGGGTTGGACTAGAAGCGCCACCGCTCTTCCGATATGTTCCGGTCACCCTTTATGGCAATGGCTGCAAGGTGGAAACGTTTGCGTTCCTGGACGACGGTTCGTCAGCCACTTTCATAGAACATGCTTTGATAGAAGAATTGGGAATTCAGGGAACACCCGACCCTTTGTGTCTCTGGTGGACCGGAAATCAGAAAAGAGAGGAGAAAAAATCAATTAGGGTGTCGTTGAGAATATCCGGCCGTGAGGAAGCGAACAAAATATTTGTACTGCCCAATGTACATAGCGTGGACAGCCTGGCGCTACCAAAACAGAGCCTATGCGCACAGAAACTTCAGAGCACCTTCGCGCACCTGTCCGGCCTGAAACTGACTTCATACACGAATATTACACCTAGGGTTCTCATTGGTATAGACAACTGCCGTCTAGGTCATCCGCTTACGTATCGAGAGGGCAAATCGAATGAACCAGTTGCGGCCAAAACGCGGTTAGGCTGGATAGTCTACGGTTCTTACCAAACAAATCCCGGTGATAGGAACGAGATTCTCAACCACCATAGACCGCAGATGTGTCCGTGTATGGACAACAACGATGATATAATCGATATGCAGCTAAAGGAATACTTTGCGATTGAATCGCTAGGTATCACCAAAACACCTCATCCCGTAGGTTCCAAAGAAGATCAAAAAGCGTTGGATATTTTGACTGCGACAACCCGTTTGAAGGGCGAACGATATGAAACGAGCTTACTGTGGAAATACAGCACAGTCTTGCTACCGCCAAGTAAAACGATGGCAATGCAACGCTTCGAATGTCTAAAAAGAAAAATGAAAAAAGAACCGGTGTTGAGAGCTGCCATTGTTGAAAAAATGAATGAGTACGAGAGAAAAGGCTACATTAGGCGTCTCACATCGAGAGAACTATCGGAAAAATACGATACAGATTGGTATTTACCCATTTTCCCGGTCATGAATCCCAACAAGCCAGGAAAAATCCGTTTAGTTTTTGACGCTGCTGCCAAGGTAAACGGTGTTAGCCTAAACACGTTTCTGCTCAAGGGACCAGATCAGCTGGTAGAGCTTCTAGCAGTCTTGTACAAATTCAGAGAATTCCGAGTAGGCGTAGTAGGAGACATTAAAGAAATGTTCTTCCAGGTGGCCATCAGACCCGAAGATCAACGCAGCCAAATGATTTTGTGGAACGGCGGCGTGACTGACAGAGCTCCAGACGTGTATGTCATGACCGTGATGACATTTGGTGCCGCATGCTCACCCTGTTGCGCGCACTATGTGAAGAACCTGAATGCTGAGCGATTTAAATCCGAATTTTCTCGTGCCTTCGAATGCATAATCGAAGAGCATTATGTTGATGACATGCTGGCGAGTGTCGAAACTGAAGAAGAAGCCATAAGGCTGGCAAAAGATGTGCGATATATACATTCCCAAGGCGGCTTCGAAATAAGGAACTGGCTGTCTAATTCAAGTGCGGTGATACAGCAATTGGAGGCACCTATGACAAAAGAGAAAGATGTTAACGTAGGCACTGACGCGAAAACAGAAAAAGTATTAGGAATGTGGTGGGATACGCAATCCGACACATTTACCTATAAAATCTCACCTAGAAACGACGAGCAGCTGCTGATGGGAGTGAAGCATCCGACAAAACGCGAGGTGTTACGCATCTTGATGAGAATCTACGACCCGTTGGGTCTCTTGGGTAATGTGCTAATGTTCCTGAAAGTTCTGCTTCAAGAGATCTGGCGTGCTAATGTCGGATGGGACGAAAAAATCAGCGGCCGTTTAGCGGAACAGTGGGAAAGGTGGATCACCATTTTACCCGACGTCTGTAAAATCAGAATACCAAGGTGCTATCGTCAGATAACGTCGACGCTGACTCGAAACATACAGCTGCACATATTCTGCGACGCGAGCGAAAATGGAATGGCAGCAGTTGCCTACTTCCGATTTGAAGAAGGTGGATCGATAGAATGCGCTCTTGTAGGGTCGAAAACTAGGGTAGCGCCCCTGCGATTTCTATCGATCCCTCGTTTAGAATTGCAAGCAGCAACTATCGGCGCCCGGCTTGCGAATACAATCATCAAGTCGCACCGCTTGAACATCACTCGAATAGCATATTGGACGGATTCACGTGACGTCATCTGTTGGTTACGGTCGGATCATCGCCGATATAGTCAGTTCGTAGCATTTCGAGTCGGAGAAATACTCGAGTCCACCAAACTCGACGATTGGCAGTGGCTGCCAACGAAGGTGAATGTAGCCGATGATGGTACGAAGTGGTCAAGAATTCCCGATCTGAGCGCCTCAAGCCGATGGCTCAAAGGACCGAGCTTTCTATGGCAGACGGAAAAGGAATGGCCAACTTCATCGACGCTACCGCATGATACGACGGAAGAACTACGCCGCAACCTTCTGCATCATTCCAGCACTAAATCACTTATTCAGATCGACCGATTCTCTAATTGGAACAGGCTGCTCAGATCTGTTGGATACGTTATTCGGTTTTCGAATAATTGTATGCACAGAAGAAACGGGAAAAAGACCACGACAGGACCGCTCACACAGGGAGAGTTGAAAACAGCAGAACGCGTAATTATAAAACAAATTCAACGAGAAGCGTTTTCAGGCGAGATCTGTCGACTAGAGAGCCGCGTAGTAAAACAGCATCCGTGGTCGAAACCCGTCGAAAAAAGCAGCGTGCTGTATAAACTCTCACCCAAGATCGACGAAAATGGCGTGCTGAGAATAAGTGGGCGTTTCGAAAACTGCCCTGGAATAGATGAGTCACTGCAGAAGCCAGTAATTCTACCGAGACGACACACAGGAACTGACTTACTGATACTTTACTACCACGTACGCTACCGACACTGTAATCATCAGACCGTTGTTAACGAACTGAGAGCCAGATACCACATACCGCGCTTGTTGACGGAATATAAGCGCGTCCGGAAAACCTGTCAATATTGTCGCATTAGAAAGGCGACTCCTGAACCGCCGTTAATGGGAGGCATTCCCCAACAAAGGACGGCCATTCATCAGCGTGCATTCACGTACACTGGAATTGACTATTTCGGCCCAATGAACGTAGTAGTTGGACGTCGCCAGGAGAAACGTTGGGGAGTGATTTTCACTTGCTTGACGACACGAGCAGTACACCTAGAAATCGCTCACTCACTAACAAGTTCGTCCTGCATCTTAGCGATCCGTCGTTTTATTGCTAGACGAGGAGTTCCGCGCGAAATCATCAGCGATAGAGGGACAAATTTCGTAGGCTCATCGAGAGAGTTGAGGGAAGCCCGGAGGAATGTTGATGAGGATAAGTTGATTGCCGAGTTTACTAGTCCTGAGTTGAAGTGGAGCTTCAACCCGCCAGGGGCTCCACATTTTGGAGGGTGTTGGGAACGCCTCGTTCAGTCGGTGAAAAAAGTACTTAGTCAGTTCGAGATGCCGCGTACGCCCAACGACGAAATATTGCAATCTACGCTGGCCGAAATAGAAATGATAGTGAACTCAAGACCCCTGACCTACGTACCTCTGGACGATGATTTCGCACCACCCATAACCCCCAACCAACTGCTTTTGGGTAGTTCTAACGGTAGCAAGCCGCCCGCGTCACTTGATGATACAGCAGGGGCCATAAAATCCTCATGGAAAGCGTCGCAGCGCAACGCGGATCTTTTTTGGCGAAAATGGGTAGCCGAGTACCTTCCGACGTTGACACGCAGAACCAAGTGGTTTCATCTGGCTCGTCCTATAGAGGAAGGTGAAATAGTTTTGATAGCAGACAACAACATGCCCAGAAATTGCTGGCCTAAGGGAAGAGTAGTGGCTGTCGTCAGAGCCGCCGACGGACAGGTAAGGCGAGCAACTGTGCAGACCGCTAGCGGATTGATGGAACGACCTGCAACAAAAATAGCGGTGTTGGAAGTACGGAAGTAGACCGAGGATAGGCACGGTACAGCCAAGCTTACCAAAGTAGACGGACTGATAAGGCGATAGGGAGTGCTGCCGAATTGTTTATCGAACAGATTGCGCACTTGAAATAGGGTAAATTGCCCATCCGAGCAAAGTACCGGGTGGGAGAATGTTACAGACAATTCGGCGCGTGTTTGTTTGTTTACCTGACGTAACGGCACTGACAGGTAGGAGACAGGATAAGAGTGCCGTTACCGAAGGGACAGGGAAACATCGCAGAGATGACGCGGGAAAAAACGGCCATCGCGAGGAGGCCATTGGATTTAAACCGTTTTCAACGGAAAAACGGCAGAGAGAAGACGTGAATTTTTTTAACACCATCGCACCATCGCACCGCGCGCGTTTAAAGAACGACCCAACCGAATTAACTTGAATAAAGTGTTAGTGGAATCAGTTAAAAGAACACGTCAGTAGAATTTATTATTACGAACTTTAAGTTGGAGCCGAACTCCAACAAGGACGTTTGATAGATATGGCAACACCGTTCCCAATCCAAAACCAGATAGCGAAGCTGCTATAAGTTAATACATGGGGTCATTTGGAAGCCCACAAACAAAAGTAAAAGGTTAAACCGTTTTTGAAACATTTGCTAAGGATTAAAATCACATTTATATCGTCACAAGGACTTTTAATGGATATCGCAACATGAATTATTGATATTACTGAAATCATGGGATCATTTAGAAGCCCACAAACAAAAGTATTAGATTTAAAACCAACATGTAGATTAATCGATTTGATCAGATTGTTGAATGGTCTTGGATTTAAAATCCAGTCTGCATGAAAATCTAATGCAACTAGCAACGTAGAACATTTTCATTCAATCTTAATTGAAATGTTCAAGACAGCAGAATTCAAATGTCATATCATTTCACCATCAGATCAATTAACTGTAATGATCGATAAATTCAGTAAGACAGTAAGACGATGAAATCGTCGCACACGTACAATCTTAAACAGTGTGGTTTTGAGCTCATCAGAAACTTAATCCGTGAACCATTTGACAAACATTTGTTAATTATAAAAATCACATTTATATCCTCATAAGAACGTTTGATAGATATGGAAACACCGTTCCCAATCCAAAACCAGATAGCGAAGCTGCTATAAGTTAATACATGGGGTCATTTGAAAGCCCACAAACAAAAGTAAAAGATAAAACCGTTTTTGAAACATTTGCTAAGGATAGAAATCACATTTATATCATCACAAGGACTTTTAATGGATATCGCAACATCGTTCCTAATCCAAAGCCAGAAAGCGAGGCTTTTATTATTAAAATCATGGGATCATTTAGAAGGCCACAAACAAAAGTATTAGATTTAAAACCAACATGTAGATCAATCGATTTGATCGGATTGTTGAATGGTCTTGGATTTAAAATCCAGTCTGCGTGAAAATCTAATGCAACTAGCAACGTAGAACATTTTCATTCAATCTTAATTGAATTGTTCAAGACAGCAGAATTCAAATGTCATATCATTTCACTATCAGATCAATTAACTGTGATGATCGATAAATTCAGTAAGACAGTTTATGAAATCGACGCACACTTACAAACTTAAACAGTGTGGTGTTGATTTCATCAGAAACCTAATCCGTGAACCATTTCTCAAACATTTGCTACTTATTTAAATCACATTTATATCGTCATAAGGACTTCTGATGGATATGGCAACACCGTTCCCAATCCAAAACCAGATAGCGAAGCTGCTATAAGTTAATACATGGGGTCATTTGGAAGCCCACAAACAAAAGTAAAAGGTAAAACCGTTTTTAAAACATTTGCTATGGATAGAAATCACATTTATATCATCACAAGGACTTTTAATGGATATCGCAACATCGTTCCTAATTCAAAGCCAGATAGCGAGGCTTTTATAACTGAAATCATGGAATCATTTAGAAGCATACAAACAAGAGTATTAGATTTAAAACCAACATGTAGATCAATCGATTTGATCGGATTGTTGAATGATCTTGGATTAAAAATACAGTCTGCATGAAAATCTAATGCAACTAGCAACGTAGAACATTTTCATTCAATCTTAATTGAAATGTTCAAGACAGCAGAATTCAAATGTCATATCATTTCATTATCAGATCAATTAACTGTAATGATCGATAAATTCAGTAAGACATTTTATGAAATCGACGCACACAAACAAACTTAAACAATTTGGTGTTAATTTTATCAGAAACTAAATCCGTGAAACATTTCTCAAACATTTGCTAATTATAAAAATCACATTTGTATCGCCATAAGGACTTTTGATGGATATGGCAACACCGTTCCCAATCCAAAACCAGATAGCGAAGCTGCTATAAGTTAATACATGGGGTCATTTGGAAGCCCACAAACAAAAGTAAAAGATAAAACCGTTTTTGAAACATTTGCTAAGCATAGAAATCACATTTATATCGTCACAAGGACTTTTAATGGATATCGCAACATCGTTCCTAATTCAAAGCCAGATTGCGAGGCTTTTATTACTGAAATCATGGGATCATTTAGAAGCCAACAAACAAAAGTATTAGATTTAAAACCAACATAAAGATCAATCGATTTGATCGGATTGTTGAATGTTCTTGGATTTAAAATCCAGTCTGCATGAAAATCTAATGCAACTTGCAACGTAGAACATTTTCATTCAATCTTAATTGAAATGTTCAAGACAGCAGAATTCAAACGTCATATCATTTCACCATCAGATCAATTAACTGTAATGATCGATAAATTCAGTAAGACATTTTATGAAATCGACGCACACAAACAAACTTAAACAATTTGGTGTTAATTTGATCAGAAACTAAATTCGTGAACCATTTCTCAAACATTTGCTACTGTGAAAAATCACATTTATATCGTCAAAGACTTTTGATGGATGTGGCAACACCGTTCCCAATCCAAAACCTGATAGCGATGCTGCTATAAGTTAATACATGGGGTCATTTGGAAGCCCACAAACAAAAGTAAAAGGTAAAACCGTTTTTGAAACATTTGCTTAGGATTGAAATCACATTTATATCGTCACAAGGACTTTTAATGGATATCGGAACATCGTTCCCAATTCAAAGCCAGATAGCGAGGCTTTTATTACTGAAATCATGGGATCATTTAGAAGCCCACAAACAAAGGTTTTATATTTAAAACCAACATGTAGATCAATCGATTTGATCGGATTGTTGAATGGTCTTGGATTTAAAATCCAGTCTGCATGAAAATCTAATGCAACTAGCAACGTAGAACATTTTCATTCAATCTAAATTGAAATGTTCAAGACAGCAGAATTCAAATGACATATTATTTCATTATCAGATCAATTAACTGTAATGATCGATAAATTCAGTAAGACATTTTATGAAATCGACGCACACAAACTAACTTAAACAGTTTGGTGTTAATTTTATCAGAAACCTAATCCGTGAATCATTTTTCAAACATTTGCTAATGATTTAAATCACATTTATGTCGTCATAAGGACTTTTGATGGATATGGCAACACCGTTCCCAATCCAAAACCAGATAGCGAAGCTGCTATAAGTTAATACATGGGGTCATTTGGAAGCCCACAAACAAAAGTAAAAGGTAAAACCGTTTTTGAAACATTTGCTAAGGATTAAAATCGCATTTATATCGTCACAAGGACTTTTAATGGATATCGCAACATCGTTCCTAATTCAAAGCCAGATAGCGAGGCTTTTATTACTGAAATCATGGGATCATTTAGAAGCCAACAAACAAAAGTATTAGATTTAAAACCAACATGTAGATCAATCGATTTGATCGGATTGTTGAATGTTCTTGGATTTAAAATCCAGTCTGCATGAAAATCTAATGCAACTAGCAACGTAGAACATTTTCATTCAATCTTAATTGAAATGTTCAAGACAGCAGAATTCAAATGTCATATCATTTCACCATCAGATCAATTAACTGTAATGATCGATAAATTCAGTAAGACATTTTATGAAATCGTCGCACACGTACAATCTTAAACAGTGTGGTTTTGAGTTCATCAGAAACTAAATCCGTGAACCATTTCTCAAACATTTGCTAATGATAAAAATCCCATTTATATCGTCATAAGGACTTTTGATGGATATGGCAACACCGTTCCCAATCCAAAACCAGATAGCGAAGCTGCTATAAGTTAATACATGGGGTCATTTGGAAGCCCACAAACAAAAGTAAAAGGTAAAACCGTTTTTGAAACATTTGCTAAGGATTAAAATCGCATTTATATCGTCACAAGGACTTTTAATGGATATCGCAACATCGTTCCTAATTCAAAGCCAGATAGCGAGGCTTTTATTACTGAAATCATGGGATCATTTAGAAGCCTACAAACAAAGGTTTAATATTTCAAACCAACATGTAGATCAATCGATTTGATCGGATTGTTGAATGTTCTTGGATTTTAAATTAAGTCTGCATGAAAATCTAATGCAACTAGCAACGTAGAACATTTTCATTCAATCTTAATTGAAATGTTCAAGACAACAGAATTCAAATGTCATATCATTTCACCATCAGATCAATTAACTGTAATGATCGATAAATTCAGTAAGACATTTTATGAAATCGTCGCACACGTACAATCTTAAACAGTGTGGTTTTGATTTCATCATAAACTAAATCCGTGAACCATTTCACAAACATTTGCTTATAATAAAAATCACATTTATATCCTCATAAGGACGTTTGATAGATATGGAAACACCGTTCCCAATCCAAAACCAGATAGCGAAGCTGCTATAAGTTAATACATGGGGTCATTTGGAAGCCCACCAACAAAAGTAAAAGGTTAAACCGTTTTTGAAACATTTGCTAAGGATTAAAATCACATTTATATCGTCACAAGGACTTTTAAAGGATATCGCAACATCGTTCCTAATTCAAAGCCAGATAGCGAGGCTTTTATTACTGAAAACATGGGATCATTAAGAAGCCAACAAACAAAAGTATTAGATTTAAAACCGACATGTAGATCAATCGAATTGATCGGATTGTTGAATGATCTTGGATTTAAAATCCAGTCTGCATGAAAATCTAATGCAACTAGCAACGTAGAACATTTTCATTCAATCTTAATTGAAATGTTCAAGACAGCAGAATTCAAATGTCATATCATTTCACCATCAGATCAATTAACTGTAATGATCGATAAATTCAGTAAGACATTTTATGAAATCGTCGCACACGTACAATCTTAAACAGTGTGGTTTTGAGTTCATCAGAAACTAAATCCGTGAACCATTTCTCAAACATTTGCTAATGATAAAAATCCCATTTATATCGTCATAAGGACTTTTGATGGATATGGCAACACCGTTCCCAATCCAAAACCAGATAGCGAAGCTGCTATAAGTTAATACATGGGGTCATTTGGAAGCCCACAAACAAAAGTAAAAGGTAAAACCGTTTTTGAAACATTTGCTAAGGATTAAAATCGCATTTATATCGTCACAAGGACTTTTAATGGATATCGCAACATCGTTCCTAATTCAAAGCCAGATAGCGAGGCTTTTATTACTGAAATCATGGGATCATTTAGAAGCCTACAAACAAAGGTTTAATATTTCAAACCAACATGTAGATCAATCGATTTGATCGGATTGTTGAATGTTCTTGGATTTAAAATCCAGTCTGCATGAAAATCTAATGCAACTAGCAACGTATAACATTTTCATTCAATCTTAATTGAAATGTTCAAGACAGCAGAATTCAAATGTCATATCATTTCACTATCAGATCAATTAACTGTAATGATCGATAAATTCAGTAAGACATTTTATGAAATCGACGCACACAAACAAACTTAAACAATTTGGTGTTAATTTTATCAGAAACTAAATCCGTGAACCATTTCTCAAACATTTGCTACTGATAAAAATCACATTTATATCGTCATAAGGACTTTTGATGGATATGGCAACACCGTTCCCAATCCAAAACTAGATAGCGAAGCTGCTATAAGTTAATACATGGGGTCATTTGGAAGCCCACAAACAAAAGTAAAAGGTAAAACCGTTTTTGAAACATTTGCTAAGGATTAAAATCGCATTTATATCGTCACAAGGACTTTTAATGGATATCGCAACATCGTTCCTAATTCAAAGCCAGATAGCGAGGCTTTTATTACTGAAATCATGGGATCATTTAGAAGCCTACAAACAAAGGTTTAATATTTCAAACCAACATGTAGATCAATCGATTTGATCGGATTGTTGAATGATCTTTCATTAAAAATTTAGTCTGCATGAAAATCTAATGCAACTAGCAACGTAGAACATTTTCATTCAATCTTAATTGAAATGTTCAAGACAGCAGAATTCAAATGTCATATCATTTCATTATCAGATCAATTAACTGTAATGATTGATAAATTCAGTAAGACATTTTATGAAATCGACACACACGTATAAACTTAACCAGTTTGGTGTTATTTTCAACAGAAACTATATCCGTGAACCATTTCTCAAACATTTGCTAATGATACAAATCACATTTATATCGTCATAAGGACTTTTGATGGATATGGCAACACCGTTCCCAATCCAAAACCAGATAGCAAAGCTGCTATAACTCAATACATGGGGTCATTTAGAAACCCACAAACAAAAGTAAAAGGTTAAACCATTTCAGAAGCATTTTCCATTCATTAAGAAGCCCACAAACAAAAGTAAAAGGTTAAACCATTTCTGAAACACTTACTAAGGATAGAAATCACATTTATATCATCACAAGGACTTTTAATGGATATCGCAACATCGTTCCTAATCCAAAGCCAGAAAGCGAGGCTTTTATAACTAAAATCATGGGATCATTTAGAAGGCCACAAACAAAAGTATTATATTTAAAACCAACATGTAGGTCAATCGATTTGATCGGATTGTTGAATGATCTTGGATTAAAAATATAGTCTGCATGAAAATCTAATGCAACTAGCAACGTAGAACATTTTCATTCAATCTTAATTGAAATGTTCAAGACAGCAGAATTCAAATGTGATATCATTTCATTATCAGATCAATTAACTATAATGATCGATAAATTCAGTTAGACAGTTTATGAAACCGACAAACACAAACAAACTTAAACAGTTTGGTGTTAATTTTATCAGAAACTAAATCCGTGAACCATTTCTCAAACATTTGCTAATGATGAAAATCACATTTATATCGTCATAAGGACTTTTGATGGATATGGAACCACCGTTCCCAATCCAAAACCAGATAGCGAAGCTGCTATAAGTTAATACATGGGGTCATTTGGAAGCCCACCAACAAAAGTAAAAGGTTAAACCGTTTCTGAAGCATTTGCCATTCAGTTAGAAGCCCACAAACAAAAGTAAAAGGTAAAACCGTTTTTGAAACATTTGCTAAGGATTGAAATCACATTTATATCGTCACAAGGACTTTTAATGGATATCGCAACATCGTTCCTAATTCAAAGCCAGATAGCGAGGCTTTTATTACTGAAATCATGGGATCATTTAGAAGCCAACAAACAAAAGTATTAGATTTAAAACCAACATGTAGATCAATCGATTTGATCGGATTATTGAATGTTCTTGGATTTTAAATTAAGTCTGCATGAAAATCTAATGCAACTAGCAACGTAGAACTTTTTCATTCAATCTTAATTGAAATGTTCAAGACAACAGAATTCAAATGTCATATCATTTCACCATCAGATCAATTAACTGTAATGATCGATAAATTCAGTAAGACATTTTATGAAATCGTCGCACACGTACAATCTTAAACAGTGTGGTTTTGATTTCATCATAAACTAAATCCGTGAACCATTTCACAAACATTTGCTTATAATAAAAATCACATTTATATCCTCATAAGGACGTTTGATAGATATGGAAACACCGTTCCCAATCCAAAACCAGATAGCGAAGCTGCTATAAGTTAATACATGGGGTCATTTGGAAGCCCACCAACAAAAGTAAAAGGTTAAACCGTTTTTGAAACATTTGCTAAGGATTAAAATCACATTTATATCGTCACAAGGACTTTTAAAGGATATCGCAACATCGTTCCTAATTCAAAGCCAGATAGCGAGGCTTTTATTACTGAAAACATGGGATCATTAAGAAGCCAACAAACAAAAGTATTAGATTTAAAACCGACATGTAGATCAATCGAATTGATCGGATTGTTGAATAATCTTGGATTTAAAATCCAGTCTGCATGAAAATCTAATGCAACTAGTAACGTAGAACATTTTCATTCAATCTTAATTGAATTGTTCAAGACAGCAGAATTCAAATGTCATATCATTTCACTATCAGATCAATTAACTGTGATGATCGATAAATTCAGTAAGACATTTTATGAAATGGACGCACACGTACAAACTTAAACAATTTGGTGTTAATTTGATCAGAAACTTAATCCGTGAATCATTTTTCAAACATTTGCTAATGATTTAAATCACATTTATGTCGTCATAAGGACGTTTGATAAATATGGCAACAACGTTCCCAATCCAAAATCAGATAGCGAAGCTGCTATAAGTTAATACATGGGGTCATTTGGAAGCCCACCAACAAAAGTAAAAGGTTAAACCGTTTTTGAAACATTTGCTAAGGATTAAAATCACATTTATATCGTCACAAGAACTTTTAAAGGCTATCGCAACATCGTTCCTAATTCAAAGCCAGATAGCGAGGCTTTTATTACTGAAAACATGGGATCATTAAGAAGCCAACAAACAAGGGTATTAGATTTAAAACCGACATTTAGATCAATCGAATTGATCGGATTGTTGAATGATCTTGGATTTAAAGTCCAGTCTGCATGAAAATCTAATGCAACTAGCAACGTAGAACATTTTCATTCAATCTTAATTGAAATGTTCAAGACAACAGAATTCAAATGTCATATCATTTCACCATCAGATCAATTAACTGTAATGATCGATAAATTCAGTAAGACATTTTATGAAATCGACGCACACAAACAAACTTAAACAATTTGGTGTTACTTTTATCAGAAACTCAATCCGTGAACCATTTCTCAAACATTTGCTAATGATAAAAATCACATTTTTATCGTCATAAGGTCTCTTGATGGATATGGCAACAACGTTCCCAATCCAAAACCAGATAGCGAAGCTGCTATAAGTTAATACATGGGGTCATTTGGAAGCCCACCAACAAAAGTAAAAGGTTAAACCGTTTCTGAAGCATTTGCCATTCAGTTAGAAGCCTACAAACAAAAGTAAAAGGTAAAACCGTTGCTGAAACATTTGCTAAGGATTAAAAGCACATTTATATCGTCACAAGGACTTTTAATGGATATCGCAACATCGTTCCTAATTCAAAGCCAGATTGCGAGGCTTTTATTACTGAAATCATGGGATCATTTAGAAGCCCACAAACAAAGGTTTATTATTTAAAACCAACATGTAGATCAATCGATTTGATCGGATTGTTGAATGATCTTGGATTAAAAATATAGTTTGCATGAAAATCTAATGCAACTAGCAACGTAGAACATTTTCATTCAATCTTAATTGAAATGTTCAAGACAGCAGAATTCAAATGTCATATCATTTTATTATCAGATCAATTAACTGTAATGATCGTTAAATTCAGTATGACATTTTATGAAATCAACGCCCACATACAAACTTAAACAGTGTCGTGTTAATTTGATCAGAAACTAAATCCGTGAACCATTTCTCAAACATTTGCTACTGATCAAAATCACATTTATATCGTCATAAGGACTTTTGATGGATATGGCAACACCGTTCCCAATCCAAAACCAGATAGCGAAGCTGCTATAAGTTAATACATGGGGTCATTTGGAAGCCCACAAACAAAAGTAAAAGGTAAAACCGTTTTTGAAACATTTGCTAAGGATTAAAATCGCATTTATATCGTCACAAGGACTTTTAATGGATATCGCAACATCGTTCCTAATTCAAAGCCAGATAGCGAGGCTTTTATTACTGAAATCATGGGATCATTTAGAAGCCTACAAACAAAGGTTTAATATTTCAAACCAACATGTAGATCAATCGATTTGATCGGATTGTTGAATGATCTTTCATTAAAAATATAGTCTGCATGAAAATCTAATGCAACTAGCAACGTAGAACATTTTCATTCAATCTTAATTGAAATGTTCAAGACAGCAGAATTCAAATGTCATATCATTTCACCATCAGATCAATTAACTGTAATGATCGATAAATTCAGTAAGACATTTTATGAAATCGACACACACGTACAAACTTAAACAGTTTGGTGTTATTTTCAACAGAAACTATATCCGTGAACCATTTCTCAAACATTTGCTAATGATACAAATCACATTTATATCGTCATAAGGACTTTTGATGGATATGGCAACACCGTTCCCAATCCAAAACCAGATAGCGAAGCTTCTATAACTCAATACATGGGGTCATTTAGAAACCCACAAACAAAAGTAAAAGGTTAAACCATTTCAGAAGCATTTGCCATTCATTAAGAAGCCCACAAACAAAAGTAAAAGGTTAAACCATTTCTGAAACACTTACTAAGGATAGAAATCACATTTATATCATCACAAGGACTTTTAATGAATATCGCAACATCGTTCCTAATCCAAAGCCAGAAAGCGAGGCTTTTATTACTGAAATCATGGGATCATTTAGAAGGCCACAAACAAAAGTATTAGATTTAAAACCAACATATAGATCAATCCATTTGATCGGATTGTTGAATGATCTTGGATTTAAAATCCAGTCTGCGTGAAAATCTAATGCAACTAGCAACGTAGAACATTTTCATTCAATCTTAATTGAATTGTTCAAGACAGCAGAATTCAAATGTCATATCATTTCACTATCAGATCAATTAACTGTGATGATCGATAAATTCAGTAAGACATTTTATGAAATCGACGCACACTTACAATCTTAAACAGTATGGTTTTGAGTTCATCAGAAACTAAATCCGTGAACCATTTCACAAACATTTTCTAATTATAAAAATCTCATTTATATCCTCATAAGGACGTTTGATAGATATGGAAACACCGTTCCCAATCCAAAACCAGATAGCGAAGCTGCTATAAGTTAATACATGGGGTCATTTGGAAGCCCACTAACAAAAGTAAAAGGTTAAACCATTTCTGAAGCATTTGCCATTCATTTAGAAGCCCACAAACAAAAGTAAAAGGTAAAACCGTTGCTGAAACATTTGCTAAGGATTAAAATCACATTTATATCGTCACAAGGACTTTTAATGGATATCGCAACATCGTTCCTAATTCAAAGCCAGATTGCGAGGCTTTTATTACTGAAATCATGGGATCATTTAGAAGCCCACAAACAAAGATTTAATATTAAAAACCAACATATAGATCAATCGAATTGATCGGATTGTTGAATGATCTTGGATTAAAAATATAGTCTGCATGAAAATCTAATGCAACTAGCAACGTAGAACATTTTCATTCAATGTTAATTGAAATGTTCAAGACAGCAGAATTCAAATGTCATATCATTTCACTATCAGATCAATTAACTGTAATGATCGATAAATTCAGTAAGACATTTTATGAAATGGACGCACACGTACAAACTTAAACAATTTGGTGTTAATTTGATCAGAAACCTAATCCGTGAATCATTTTTCAAACATTTGCTAATGATTTAAATCACATTTATGTCATCATAAGGACGTTTGATGAATATGGCAACAACGTTCCCAATCCAAAACCAGATAGCGAAGCTGCTATAAGTTAATACATGGGGTCATTTGGAAGCCCACAAACAAAAGTAAAAGGTTAAACCGTTTTTGAAACATTTGCTAAGGATTAAAATCACATTTATATCGTCACAAGGACTTTTAATGGATATCGCAACATCGTTCCTAATTCAAAGCCAGATAGCGAGGCTTTTATTACTGAAATCATGGGATCATTTAGAAGCCCACAAACAAAGGTTTTATATTTAAAACCGACATGTAGATCAATCGAATTGATCGGATTGTTGAATGATCTTGGATTTAAAATCCAGTCTGCATGAAAATCTAATGCAACTAGCAACGTAGAACATTTTCATTCAATCTTAATTGAAATGTTCAAGACAGCAGAATTCAAATGTCATATCATTTCACTATCAGATCAATTAACTGTAATGATCGATAAATTCAGTAAGACATTTTATGAAATCGACACACACGTACAAACTTAAACAGTTTGGTGTTATTTTCAACAGAAACTATATCCATGAACCATTTTTCAAACATTTGCTTATGATACAAATCACATTTATATCCTCATAAGGACTTTTGATGGATATGGCAACACCGTTCCCAATCCAAAACCAGATAGCGAAGCTTCTATAACTCAATACATGGGGTCATTTAGAAACCCACAAACAAAAGTAAAAGGTTAAACCATTTCAGAAGCATTTGCCATTCATTAAGAAGCCCACAAACAAAAGTAAAAGGTTAAACCATTTCTGAAACACTTACTAACGATAGAAATCACATTTATATCATCACAAGGACTTTTAATGGATATCGTAACATCGTTCCTAATCCAAAGCCAGAAAGCGAGGCTTTTATAACTAAAATCATGGGATCATTTAGAAGGCCACAAACAAAAGTATTAGATTTAAAACCAACATATAGAACAATCGATTTGATCGGATTGTTGAATGGTCTTGGATTTAAAATCCAGTCTGCGTGAAAATCTAATGCAACTAGCAACGTAGAACATTTTCATTCAATCTTAATTGAATTGTTCAAGACAGCAGAATTCAAATGTCATATCATTTCACTATCAGATCAATTAACTGTGATGATCGATAAATTCAGTAAGACATTTTATGAAATCGACGCACACAAACAAACTTAAACAGTGTGGTGTTGATTTCATCAGAAACTAAATCCGTGAACCATTTCACAAACATTTGCTAATTATAAAAATCACATTTATATCCTCATAAGGACGTTTGATAGATATGGAAACACCGTTCCCAATCCAAAACCAGATAGCGAAGCTGCTATAAAATAATACATGGGGTCATTTGGAAGCCCACCAACAAAAGTAAAAGGTTAAACCGTTTCTGAAGCATTTGCCTTTCAGTTAGAAGCCCACAAACAAAAGTAAAAGGTAAAACCGTTTTTGAAACATTTGCTAAGGATTAAAAGCACATTTATATCGTCACAAGGACTTTTAATGGATATCGCAACATCGTTCCTAATTCAAAGCCAGATAGCGAGGCTTTTATTACTGAAATCATGGGATCATTTAGTAGCCCACAAACAAAAGTATTAGATTTAAAACCAACATGTAGATCAATCGATTTGATCGGATTGTTGAATGTTCTTGGATTTAAAATCCAGTCTGCATGAAAATCTAATGCAACTAGCAACGTAGAACATTTTCATTCAATCTTAATTGAAATGTTCAAGACAGCAGAACTCAAATGTCATATCATTTCACCATCAGATCAATTAACTGTAATGATCGATAAATTCAGTAAGACATTTTATGAAATCGACGCACACAAACAAACTTAAACAGTTTGGTGTTAATTTAATCAGAAACTAAATCCGTGAACCATTTCTCAAACATTTGCTAATGATTTAAATCACATTTATGTCGTCATAAGGACGTTTGATAGATATGGAAACACCGTTCCCAATCCAAAACCAGATAGCGAAGCTGCTATAAGTTAATACATGGGGTCATTTGGAAGCCCACAAACAAAAGTAAAAGGTTAAACCGTTTTTGAAACATTTGCTATGGATAGAAATCACATTTATATCATCACAAGGACTTTTAATTGATATCGCAACATCGTTCCTAATTCAAAGCCAGATAGCGAGGCTTTTATAACTGAAATCATGGAATCATTTAGAAGCCCACAAACAAGTGTATTAGATTTAAAACCAACATGTAGAACTATCGATTTGATCGGATTGTTGAATGTTCTTGGATCTAAAATCCAGTCTGCATGAAAATCTAATGCAACTAGCAACGTAGAACATTTTCATTCAATCTTAATTGAAATGTTCAAGACAGCAGAATTCAAATGTCATATCATTTCACCATCAGATCAATTAACTGTAATGATCGATAAATTCAGTAAGACATTTTATGAAATCGACGCACACAAACAAACTTAAACAATTTGGTGTTAATTTTATCAGAAACTAAGTTCGTGAACCATTTCTCAAACATTTGCTAATGATAAAAATCACATTTATATCCTCATAAGGACGTTTGATAGATATGGAAACACCGTTCCCAATCCAAAACCAGATAGCGAAGCTGCTATAAGTTAATACATGGGGTCATTTGGAAGCCCACAAACATAAGTAAAAGGTTAAACCGTTTTTGAAACATTTGCTAAGGATTAAAATCACATTTATATCGTCACAAGGACTTTTAATGGATATCGCAACATCGTTCCTAATTCAAAGCCAGATAGCGAGGCTTTTATTACTGAAATCATGGGATCATTTAGAAGCCCACAAACAAAGGTTTTATATTAAAAACCAACATGTAGATCAATCGATTTGATCGGATTGTTGAATGGTCTTGGATTCAAAATCCAGTCTGCATGAAAATCTAATGCAACTAGCAACGTAGAACATTTTCATTCAATCTTAATTGAAATGTTTAAGCAGAATTCAAATGTCATATCATTTTACCATCAGATCAATTAACTGTAATGATCGATAAATTCAGTAAGACATTTTATGAAATCGTCGCACACGTACAATCTTAAACAGTGTGGTTTTGAGTTCATTTGAAACTAAATCCGTGAACCATTTCACAAACATTTGCTTATTATAAAAATCACATTTATTTCCTCATAAGGACGTTTGATAGATATGGAAACACCGTTCCCAATCCAAAACCAGATAGCGAAGCTGCTATAAGTTAATACATGGGGTCATTTGGAAGCCCACCAACAAAAGTAAAAGGTTAAACCGTTTCTGAAGCATTTGCTAAGGATTAAAATCACATTTATATCGTCACAAGGACTTTTAATGGATATCGCAACATCGTTCCTAATTCAAAGCCAGATAGCGAGGCTTTTATTACTGAAATCATGGGATCATTTAGAAGCCCACAAACAAAGGTTTAACATTTAAAACCAACATGTAGATCAATCGATTTGATCGGATTGTTGAATGATCTTGGATTAAAAATATAGTCTGCATGAAAATCTAATGCAACTAGCAACGTAGAACATTTTCATTCAATCTTAATTGAAATGTTCAAGACAGCAGAATTCAAATGTCATATCATTTCATTATCAGATCAATTAACTGTAATGATCGATAAATTCAGTAAGACATTTTATGAAATGGACGCACACGTACAAACTTAATCAATTTGGTGTTAATTTGATCAGAAACCAAATCCGTGAACCATTTTTCAAACATTTGCTAATGATTTAAATCACATTTATGTCGTCATAAGGACGTTTGATAGATATGGAAACACCGTTCCCAATCCAAAACCAGATAGCGAAGCTGCTATAAGTTAATACATGGGGTCATTTGGAAGCCCACCAACAAAAGTAAAAGGATAAACCGTTTCTGAAGCATTTGCCATTCAGTTAGAAGCCAACAATCAAAAGTAAAAGGTAAAACCGTTGCTGGAATATTTGCTAAAGATTAAAAGCTTATTTATATCGTCACAAGGACTTTTAATGGATATCGCAACATCGTTCCTAATTCAAAGCCAGATTGCGAGGCTTTTATTACTGAAATCATGGGATCATTTAGAAGCCCACAAACAAAGGTTTATTATTTAAAACCAACATGTAGATCAATCGATTTGATCGGATTGTTGCATGATCTTGGATTAAAAATATAGTCTGCATGAAAATCTAATGCAACTAGCAACGTAGAACATTTTCATTCAATCTTAATTGAAATGTTCAAGACAGCAGAATTCAAATGTCATATCATTTCACTATCAGATCAATTAACTGTAATGATCGATAAATTCAGTAAGACATTTTATGAAATCGACGCACACGTACAAACTTAAACAGTGTGGTGTTGATTTCATCAGAAACTAAATCCGTGAACCATTTCTCAAACATTTGCTACTGATTTAAATCACATTTATGTCGTCATAAGGACGTTTGATGAATATGGCAACAACGTTCCCAATCCAAAACCAGATAGCGAAGCTGCTATAAGTTAATACATGGGGTCATTTGGAAGCCCACAAACAAAAGTAAAAGGTAAAACCGTTTCTGAAGCATTTGCCATTCAGTTAGAAGCCAACAAACAAAAGTAAAAGGTAAAACCGTTGCTGAAACATTTGCTAAAGATTAAAAGCTTATTTATATCGTCACAAGGACTTTTAATGGATATCGCAACATCGTTCCTAATTCAAAGCCAGATTGCGAGGCTTTTATTTCTGAAATCATGGGATCATTTAGAAGCCCACAAACAAAGGTTTATTATTTAAAACCAACATGTAGATCAATCGATTTGATCGGATTGTTGAATGATCTTGGATTAAAAATATAGTCTGCATGAAAATCTAATGCAACTAGCAACGTAGAACATTTTCATTCAATCTTATTTGAAATGTTCAAGACAGCAGAATTCAAATGTCATATCATTTCATTATCAGATCAATTAACTGTAATGATCGATAAATTCAGTAAGACATTTTATGAAATGGACGCACACGTACAAACTTAAACAATTTGGTGTTAATTTAATCAGAAACCTAATCCGTGAATCATTTCTCAAACATTTGCTAATGATTTGAATCACATTTATGTCGTCATAAGGACGTTTGATGAATATGGCAACAACGTTCCCAATCCAAAACCAGATAGCGAAGCTGCTATAAGTTAATACATGGGGTCATTTGGAAGCCCACAAACAAAAGTAAAAGGTTAAACCGTTTTTGAAACATTTGCTAAGGATTAAAATCACATTTATATCGTCACAAGGACTTTTAATGGATATCGCAACATCGTTCCTAATTCAAAGCCAGATAGCGAGGCTTTTATTACTGAAAACATGGGATCATTAAGAAGCCAACAAACAAAAGTATTAGATTTAAAACCGACATGTAGATCAATCGAATTGATCGGATTGTTGAATGATCTTGGATTTAAAATCCAGTCTGCATGAAAATCTAATGCAACTAGCAGCGTAGAACATTTTCATTCAACCTTAATTGAAATGTTCAAGACAGCAGAATTCAAATGTCATATCATTTCACCATCAGATCAATTAACTGTAATGATCGATAAATTCAGTAAGACATTTTATGAAATCGACACACACGTACAAACTTAACCAGTTTGGTGTTATTTTCAACAGAAACTATATCCGTGAACCATTTCTCAAACATTTGCTAATGATACAAATCACATTTATATCGTCATAAGGACTTTTGATGGATATGGCAACACCGTTCCCAATCCAAAACCAGATAGCGAAGCTTCTATAACTCAATACATGGGGTCATTTAGAAACCCACAAACAAAAGTAAAAGGTTAAACCATTTCAGAAGCATTTGCCATTCATTAAGAAGCCCACAAACAAAAGTAAAAGGTTAAACCATTTCTGAAACACTTACTAAGGATAGAAATCACATTCATATCATCACAAGGACTTTTAATGGATATCGCAACATCGTTCCTAATCCAAAGCCATAAAGCGAGGCTTTTATAACTAAAATCATGGGATCATTTAGAAGCCCACAAACAAAAGTATTAGATTTAAAACCAACATGTAGATCAATCGATTTGATCAGATTGTTGAATGGTCTTGGATTTAAAATCCAGTCTGCATGAAAATCTAATGCAACTAGCAACGTAGAACATTTTCATTCAATCTTAATTGAATTGTTCAAGACAGCAGAATTCAAATGTCATATCATTTCACTGTCAGATCAATTAACTGTGATGATCAATAAATTCAGTAAGACATTTTATGAAATCGACGCACACAAACAAACTTAAACAATTTGGTGTGAATTTTATCAGAAACTAAATCCGTGAACCATTTCACAAACATTTGCTAATTATAAAAATCCCATTTATATCCTCATAAGGACGTTTGATAGATATGGAAACACCGTTCCCAATCCAAAACCAGATAGCGAAGCTGCTATAAGTTAATACATGGGGTCATTTGGAAGCCCACCAACAAAAGTAAAAGGTTAAACCGTTTCTGAAGCATTTGCTAAGGATTAAAATCACATTTATATCGTCACAAGGACTTTTAATGGATATCGCAACATCGTTCCTAATTCAAAGCCAGATAGCGAGGCTTTTATTACTGAAATCATGGGATCATTTAGAAGGCCACAAACAAAGGTTTAATATTTAAAACCAACATGTAGATCAATCGATTTGATCGGATTGTTGAATGATCTTGTATTAAACAAACGGTGTGCATGAAAATCTAATGCAATTTGCAACGTAGAACATTTTCATTCAAACTTAATTGAAATGTTCAAGACAGCAGAATTCAAATGGCATATCATTTCATTATCAGATCAATTAACTGTAATGATCGATAAATTCAGTAAGACATTTTATGAAATGGACGCACACGTACAAACTTAAACAATTTGGTGTTAATTTGATCAGAGCCCTAATCCGTGAATCATTTTTCAAACATTTGCTAATGATTTAAATCACATTTATGTCATCATAAGGACGTTTGATGAATATGGCAACACCGTTCTCAAACCAAAACCAGATAGCGAAGCTGCTATAAGTTAATACATGGGGTCATTTGGAAGCCCACAAACAAAAGTAAAAGGTTAAACCGTTTTTGAAACATTTGCTAAGGATTAAAATCACATTTATGTCGTCACAAGGACTTTTAATGGATATCGCAACATCGTTCCTAATTCAAAGCCAGATAGCGAGGCTTTAATAACTGAAATCATGGAATCATTTAGAAGCATACAAACAAGAGTATAAGATTTAAAACCAACATGTAGATCAATCGATTTGATCGGATTGTTGAATGGTCATGGATTTAAAATCCAGTCTTCGTGAAAATCTAATGCAACTAGCAACGTAGAACATTTTCATCCAATCTTAATTGAATTGTTCAAGACAGCAGAATTCAAATGTCATATCATTTCACTATCAGATCAATTAACTGTAATGATCGATAAATTCAGTAAGACATTTTATGAAATCGACGCACACGTACAAACTTAAACAGTGTGGTGTTGATTTCATCATAAACTAAATCCGTGAACCATTTCTTAAACATTTGCTTCTGATTTAAATCACATTTATATCGTTATAAGGACTTTTGATGGATATGGCAACACCGTTCCCAATCCAAAACCAGATAGCGAAGCTTCTATAACTCAATACATGGGGTCATTTAGAAACCCACAAACAAGAGTAAAAGGTTGCACCATTTCTGAAGCATTTGCCATTCATTTAGAAGCCCACAAACAAAAGTAAAAGGTTAAACCATTTCTGAAACACTTACTAAGGATAGAAATCACAATTATATCATCACAAGGACTTTTAATCGATATCGCAACATCGTTCCTAATTCAAAGCCAGATTGCGAGGCTTTTATTACTGAAATCATGGGATCATTTAGAAGCCCACAAACAAAAGTGTTAGATTTAAAACCAACATGTAGATCAATCGATTTGATCGGATTGTTGAATGATCTTGGATTTGAAATCCAAATTTTGAAAGGGTCGTTTATGTGTCTGATACTCCATAGGGTTTTGGTGTTATTTTCATCAGAAACTAAATCCGTGACCCATTTCTTAAACATTTGCTAATGATGAAAATCATTTTTATATGGTCATAAGGACGTTTGATAGATATGGCAACACCGTTCCCAATCCAAAACCAGATAGCGAAGCTGCTATAAGTTAATACATGGGGTCATTTGGAAGCCCACAAACAAAAGTAAAAGGTAAAACCGTTTTTGAAACATTTGCTAAGGATTAAAATCACATTTATATCGTCACAAGGACTTTTAATGGATATCGCAACATCGTTCCTAATTCAAAGCCAGTTAGCGAGGCTTTTATTACTGAAATCATGGGATCATTTAGAAGCCCACAAACAAAGGTTTAATATTTAAAACCAACATGTAGATCAATCGATTTGATCGGATTGTTGAATGATCTTGTATTAAACAAACAGTGTGCATGAAAATCTAATGCAATTTGCAACGTAGAACATTTTCATTCAATCTTAATTGAAATGTTCAAGACAGCAGAATTCAAATGGCATATCATTTCATTATCAGATCAATTAACTGTAATGATCGATAAATTCAGTAAGACATTTTATGAAATGGACGCACACGTACAAACTTAAACAATTTGGTGTTAATTTGATCAGAGCCCTAATCCGTGAATCATTTTTCAAACATTTGCTAATGATTTAAATCACATTTATGTCATCATAAGGACGTTTGATGAATATGGCAACACCGTTCTCAAACCAAAACCAGATAGCGAAGCTGCTATAAGTTAATACATGGGGTCATTTGGAAGCCCACAAACAAAAGTAAAAGGTTAAACCGTTTTTGAAACATTTGCTATGGATAGAAATCACATTTATATCATCACAAGGACTTTTAATGGATATCGCAACATCGTTCCTAATTCAAAGCCAGATAGCGAGGCTTTAATAACTGAAATCATGGAATCATTTAGAAGCATACAAACAAGAGTATAAGATTTAAAACCAACATGTAGATCAATCGATTTGATCGGATTGTTGAATGTTCTTGGATTTAAAATCCAGTCTGCATGAAAATCTAATGCAACTAGCAACGTAGAACATTTTCATTCAATCTTAATTGAAATGTTCAAGACAGCAGAATTCAAATGTCATATCATTTCACCATCAGATCAATTAACTGTAATGATCGATAAATTCAGTAAGACAGTTTATGAAATCGTCGCACACGTACAATCTTAAACAGTGTGGTTTTGAGTTCATCAGAAACTAAATCCGTGAACCATTTCACAAACATTTGCTTATTATAAAAATCACATTTATATCCTCATAAGGACTGTTACAGACAATTCGGCGCGTGTTTGTTTGTTTACCTGACGTAACGGCACTGACAGGTAGGAGACAGGATAAGAGTGCCGTTACCGAAGGGACAGGGAAACATCGCAGAGATGACGCGGGAAAAAACGGCCATCGCGAGGAGGCCATTGGATTTAAACCGTTTTCAACGGAAAAACGGCAGAGAGAAGACGTGAATTTTTTTAACACCATCGCACCATCGCACCGCGCGCGTTTAAAGAACGACCCAACCGAATTAACTTGAATAAAGTGTTAGTGGAATCAGTTAAAAGAACACGTCAGTAGAATTTATTATTACGAACTTTAAGTTGGAGCCGAACTCCAACATTTTAAAAAAATTCACTCGCTTTCTACTTGTGAATCGGTGAACACCAGACTGAGAATGAATCGCGAAAACGATGTACCAAACCCCACCGCGAATTCCACAGTGCGACAACTTTCCGCAGTTCAGCTAGTGGAAGACACTGTTTCGATACAGGAGTTGGTACAGCAAGCCAGGGAAGCGAACGAAAGCTTCGTCAGGCTGACCGCGCAGATCGCTCAGTTGAGCCCAAGCGTGTCGAGAGGGCTCGGAGTGTCGCTGAACGAGCAACGTGTAGGCGCGATATCCCCGTGCATCCGCACAGGAACCGTCGAAGAAGTGACATTTCCTTCGGCCGCCACCCTGCCGCGGAGATCGACGCTTGGGACGCCTTACGTCGGCGGCACCGACCGTGAACCTGGGAGCGCATCGTCGCGACCGGCCATTGCGTTTCCAGATTTCCTTCGTTACGACGTGCAAGCCGGCCCGTCAGGAAGATCGACGCTAAGGACGCCATACAATACCGATACAGAGCGTGAAGCTGTTAACGCGTCGCCGCCACCGGCCTTTGCGTTTACCGACTCTTTGCGCTACGACGCGCAAGTCGGCCCGTCATCGGCTCAGCACAGCGAAGCAGAACGGCGTGGTACCACTGGGAGAAGGACAACCGTACCCTCCCAGGGTGAACGTGATCTTCGGCGTGCCCTGGAAGACATGGAGATCGAGCATCTTCGGGAGCGAAACCGCTTGATCCAATCCTTCGAAGCAACGGATCACCAGAGAAGGACTCACCCGCCATCACGTGTGAGTATCGTTCCGGATAGATTTCAGGCGAACGCGTTCTCAGCCTTTGATATCTCGCAGACACAATACATCGCCCGGCAAGGGAGAAAGCGGGATCTGCCGACGTTCTCAGGCAATCCCGAAGAATGGCCAATGTTCTATGCCTCCTTTGAGTACACCACGGAGGCATGCGGCTATAGCGACGTGGAGAACCTGGACCGACTGCAGAAGGCCCTAAAGGGGAAAGTATTAGAGTCAGTACGATGCCGTTTGATGCATCCGTCCAACGTACCCGGTGTGATTTCCACGCTTAGAACGCTTTTCGGACGTCCTGAGATTATTGTTCACTCCCTGATAAACAAGGTGCGAACAATGCCAGCGCCCAAGCATGAGCGTCTCGAAACGCTCATCGACTTCGGTGTCGCGGTTCAGAACCTCTGCGCGACTATCACGGCATCAGGACTGGATGAATACATGTGTAACGTGGCGTTATTAAACGAGCTGACGGAACGCTTGCCATCGTCGCTGAAGCTCAATTGGGGATGCCATCGAATCAGCTTGGGTCACGTTACGCTTTCGAGCTTCAACGACTGGCTGAGTCATCTAGTGGAAGCAGCCAGCTTGGTGACTATTTCGTCGGTGTATACTCCTGGGGGTTCAACCGCTAGGCCAACAACGAGTGACAGCGGAAACAGACAACATCGACACGTGAATGCTCATCTGGCGACCAATTCAGCCCGGAGCTTCACAACGAACTCTAGCAGCGTAACTGTACGATGCCCAGTGTGCCAGCAACAATGCGCCAAAGTAGAAAGCTGCCCCGATTTTCTGGCAATGGATATAGACGCCCGCTGGCGAACAGTGCGTGAGATGCGTCTGTGTCGAAAGTGTCTCGAACAACACCAGCGTTGCGACAGAAGGACGCCGTGTGGTACCAATGGCTGCGTTTTCCTTCATAACAAACTGCTTCATGATGGCTCGAGGACCAGGGCTGAAGCGGGTAATACGTCACGAGTAGTGACCAACGAGCAAGCTTGCAACAGCCATCGGGTTGGACTAGAAGCGCCACCGCTCTTCCGATATGTTCCGGTCACCCTTTATGGCAATGGCTGCAAGGTGGAAACGTTTGCGTTCCTGGACGACGGTTCGTCAGCCACTTTCATAGAACATGCTTTGATAGAAGAATTGGGAATTCAGGGAACACCCGACCCTTTGTGTCTCTGGTGGACCGGAAATCAGAAAAGAGAGGAGAAAAAATCAATTAGGGTGTCGTTGAGAATATCCGGCCGTGAGGAAGCGAACAAAATATTTGTACTGCCCAATGTACATAGCGTGGACAGCCTGGCGCTACCAAAACAGAGCCTATGCGCACAGAAACTTCAGAGCACCTTCGCGCACCTGTCCGGCCTGAAACTGACTTCATACACGAATATTACACCTAGGGTTCTCATTGGTATAGACAACTGCCGTCTAGGTCATCCGCTTACGTATCGAGAGGGCAAATCGAATGAACCAGTTGCGGCCAAAACGCGGTTAGGCTGGATAGTCTACGGTTCTTACCAAACAAATCCCGGTGATAGGAACGAGATTCTCAACCACCATAGACCGCAGATGTGTCCGTGTATGGACAACAACGATGATATAATCGATATGCAGCTAAAGGAATACTTTGCGATTGAATCGCTAGGTATCACCAAAACACCTCATCCCGTAGGTTCCAAAGAAGATCAAAAAGCGTTGGATATTTTGACTGCGACAACCCGTTTGAAGGGCGAACGATATGAAACGAGCTTACTGTGGAAATACAGCACAGTCTTGCTACCGCCAAGTAAAACGATGGCAATGCAACGCTTCGAATGTCTAAAAAGAAAAATGAAAAAAGAACCGGTGTTGAGAGCTGCCATTGTTGAAAAAATGAATGAGTACGAGAGAAAAGGCTACATTAGGCGTCTCACATCGAGAGAACTATCGGAAAAATACGATACAGATTGGTATTTACCCATTTTCCCGGTCATGAATCCCAACAAGCCAGGAAAAATCCGTTTAGTTTTTGACGCTGCTGCCAAGGTAAACGGTGTTAGCCTAAACACGTTTCTGCTCAAGGGACCAGATCAGCTGGTAGAGCTTCTAGCAGTCTTGTACAAATTCAGAGAATTCCGAGTAGGCGTAGTAGGAGACATTAAAGAAATGTTCTTCCAGGTGGCCATCAGACCCGAAGATCAACGCAGCCAAATGATTTTGTGGAACGGCGGCGTGACTGACAGAGCTCCAGACGTGTATGTCATGACCGTGATGACATTTGGTGCCGCATGCTCACCCTGTTGCGCGCACTATGTGAAGAACCTGAATGCTGAGCGATTTAAATCCGAATTTTCTCGTGCCTTCGAATGCATAATCGAAGAGCATTATGTTGATGACATGCTGGCGAGTGTCGAAACTGAAGAAGAAGCCATAAGGCTGGCAAAAGATGTGCGATATATACATTCCCAAGGCGGCTTCGAAATAAGGAACTGGCTGTCTAATTCAAGTGCGGTGATACAGCAATTGGAGGCACCTATGACAAAAGAGAAAGATGTTAACGTAGGCACTGACGCGAAAACAGAAAAAGTATTAGGAATGTGGTGGGATACGCAATCCGACACATTTACCTATAAAATCTCACCTAGAAACGACGAGCAGCTGCTGATGGGAGTGAAGCATCCGACAAAACGCGAGGTGTTACGCATCTTGATGAGAATCTACGACCCGTTGGGTCTCTTGGGTAATGTGCTAATGTTCCTGAAAGTTCTGCTTCAAGAGATCTGGCGTGCTAATGTCGGATGGGACGAAAAAATCAGCGGCCGTTTAGCGGAACAGTGGGAAAGGTGGATCACCATTTTACCCGACGTCTGTAAAATCAGAATACCAAGGTGCTATCGTCAGATAACGTCGACGCTGACTCGAAACATACAGCTGCACATATTCTGCGACGCGAGCGAAAATGGAATGGCAGCAGTTGCCTACTTCCGATTTGAAGAAGGTGGATCGATAGAATGCGCTCTTGTAGGGTCGAAAACTAGGGTAGCGCCCCTGCGATTTCTATCGATCCCTCGTTTAGAATTGCAAGCAGCAACTATCGGCGCCCGGCTTGCGAATACAATCATCAAGTCGCACCGCTTGAACATCACTCGAATAGCATATTGGACGGATTCACGTGACGTCATCTGTTGGTTACGGTCGGATCATCGCCGATATAGTCAGTTCGTAGCATTTCGAGTCGGAGAAATACTCGAGTCCACCAAACTCGACGATTGGCAGTGGCTGCCAACGAAGGTGAATGTAGCCGATGATGGTACGAAGTGGTCAAGAATTCCCGATCTGAGCGCCTCAAGCCGATGGCTCAAAGGACCGAGCTTTCTATGGCAGACGGAAAAGGAATGGCCAACTTCATCGACGCTACCGCATGATACGACGGAAGAACTACGCCGCAACCTTCTGCATCATTCCAGCACTAAATCACTTATTCAGATCGACCGATTCTCTAATTGGAACAGGCTGCTCAGATCTGTTGGATACGTTATTCGGTTTTCGAATAATTGTATGCACAGAAGAAACGGGAAAAAGACCACGACAGGACCGCTCACACAGGGAGAGTTGAAAACAGCAGAACGCGTAATTATAAAACAAATTCAACGAGAAGCGTTTTCAGGCGAGATCTGTCGACTAGAGAGCCGCGTAGTAAAACAGCATCCGTGGTCGAAACCCGTCGAAAAAAGCAGCGTGCTGTATAAACTCTCACCCAAGATCGACGAAAATGGCGTGCTGAGAATAAGTGGGCGTTTCGAAAACTGCCCTGGAATAGATGAGTCACTGCAGAAGCCAGTAATTCTATCGAGACGACACACAGGAACTGACTTACTGATACTTTACTACCACGTACGCTACCGACACTGTAATCATCAGACCGTTGTTAACGAACTGAGAGCCAGATACCACATACCGCGCTTGTTGACGGAATATAAGCGCGTCCGGAAAACCTGTCAATATTGTCGCATTAGAAAGGCGACTCCTGAACCGCCGTTAATGGGAGGCATTCCCCAACAAAGGACGGCCATTCATCAGCGTGCATTCACGTACACTGGAATTGACTATTTCGGCCCAATGAACGTAGTAGTTGGACGTCGCCAGGAGAAACGTTGGGGAGTGATTTTCACTTGCTTGACGACACGAGCAGTACACCTAGAAATCGCTCACTCACTAACAAGTTCGTCCTGCATCTTAGCGATCCGTCGTTTTATTGCTAGACGAGGAGTTCCGCGCGAAATCATCAGCGATAGAGGGACAAATTTCGTAGGCTCATCGAGAGAGTTGAGGGAAGCCCGGAGGAATGTTGATGAGGATAAGTTGATTGCCGAGTTTACTAGTCCTGAGTTGAAGTGGAGCTTCAACCCGCCAGCGGCTCCACATTTTGGAGGGTGTTGGGAACGCCTCGTTCAGTCGGTGAAAAAAGTACTTAGTCAGTTCGAGATGCCGCGCACGCCCAACGACGAAATATTGCAATCTACGCTGGCCGAAATAGAAATGATAGTGAACTCAAGACCCCTGACCTACGTACCTCTGGACGATGATTTCGCACCACCCATAACCCCCAACCAACTGCTTTTGGGTAGTTCTAACGGTAGCAAGCCGCCCGCGTCACTTGATGATACAGCAGGGGCCATAAAATCCTCATGGAAAGCGTCGCAGCGCAACGCGGATCTTTTTTGGCGAAAATGGGTAGCCGAGTACCTTCCGACGTTGACACGCAGAACCAAGTGGTTTCATCTGGCTCGTCCTATAGAGGAAGGTGAAATAGTTTTGATAGCAGACAACAACATGCCCAGAAATTGCTGGCCTAAGGGAAGAGTAGTGGCTGTCGTCAGAGCCGCCGACGGACAGGTAAGGCGAGCAACTGTGCAGACCGCTAGCGGATTGATGGAACGACCTGCAACAAAAATAGCGGTGTTGGAAGTACGGAAGTAGACCGAGGATAGGCACGGTACAGCCAAGCTTACCAAAGTAGACGGACTGATAAGGCGATAGGGAGTGCTGCCGAATTGTTTATCGAACAGATTGCGCACTTGAAATAGGGTAAATTGCCCATCCGAGCAAAGTACCGGGTGGGAGAATGTTACAGACAATTCGGCGCGTGTTTGTTTGTTTACCTGACGTAACGGCACTGACAGGTAGGAGACAGGATAAGAGTGCCGTTACCGAAGGGACAGGGAAACATCGCAGAGATGACGCGGGAAAAAACGGCCATCGCGAGGAGGCCATTGGATTTAAACCGTTTTCAACGGAAAAACGGCAGAGAGAAGACGTGAATTTTTTTAACACCATCGCACCATCGCACCGCGCGCGTTTAAAGAACGACCCAACCGAATTAACTTGAATAAAGTGTTAGTGGAATCAGTTAAAAGAACACGTCAGTAGAATTTATTATTACGAACTTTAAGTTGGAGCCGAACTCCAACAAGGACGTTTGATAGATATGGCAACACCGTTCCCAATCCAAAACCAGATAGCGAAGCTGCTATAAGTTAATACATGGGGTCATTTGGAAGCCCACAAACAAAAGTAAAAGGTTAAACCGTTTTTGAAACATTTGCTAAGGATTAAAATCACATTTATATCGTCACAAGGACTTTTAATGGATATCGCAACATGAATTATTGATATTACTGAAATCATGGGATCATTTAGAAGCCCACAAACAAAAGTATTAGATTTAAAACCAACATGTAGATTAATCGATTTGATCAGATTGTTGAATGGTCTTGGATTTAAAATCCAGTCTGCATGAAAATCTAATGCAACTAGCAACGTAGAACATTTTCATTCAATCTTAATTGAAATGTTCAAGACAGCAGAATTCAAATGTCATATCATTTCACCATCAGATCAATTAACTGTAATGATCGATAAATTCAGTAAGACAGTAAGACGATGAAATCGTCGCACACGTACAATCTTAAACAGTGTGGTTTTGAGCTCATCAGAAACTTAATCCGTGAACCATTTGACAAACATTTGTTAATTATAAAAATCACATTTATATCCTCATAAGAACGTTTGATAGATATGGAAACACCGTTCCCAATCCAAAACCAGATAGCGAAGCTGCTATAAGTTAATACATGGGGTCATTTGAAAGCCCACAAACAAAAGTAAAAGGTTAAACCGTTTTTGAAACATTTGCTAAGGATTAAAATCACATTTATGTCGTCACAAGGACTTTTAATGGATATCGCAACATCGTTCCTAATTCAAAGCCAGATAGCGAGGCTTTAATAACTGAAATCATGGAATCATTTAGAAGCATACAAACAAGAGTATAAGATTTAAAACCAACATGTAGATCAATCGATTTGATCGGATTGTTGAATGGTCATGGATTTAAAATCCAGTCTTCGTGAAAATCTAATGCAACTAGCAACGTAGAACATTTTCATCCAATCTTAATTGAATTGTTCAAGACAGCAGAATTCAAATGTCATATCATTTCACTATCAGATCAATTAACTGTAATGATCGATAAATTCAGTAAGACATTTTATGAAATCGACGCACACGTACAAACTTAAACAGTGTGGTGTTGATTTCATCATAAACTAAATCCGTGAACCATTTCTTAAACATTTGCTTCTGATTTAAATCACATTTATATCGTTATAAGGACTTTTGATGGATATGGCAACACCGTTCCCAATCCAAAACCAGATAGCGAAGCTTCTATAACTCAATACATGGGGTCATTTAGAAACCCACAAACAAGAGTAAAAGGTTGCACCATTTCTGAAGCATTTGCCATTCATTTAGAAGCCCACAAACAAAAGTAAAAGGTTAAACCATTTCTGAAACACTTACTAAGGATAGAAATCACAATTATATCATCACAAGGACTTTTAATCGATATCGCAACATCGTTCCTAATTCAAAGCCAGATTGCGAGGCTTTTATTACTGAAATCATGGGATCATTTAGAAGCCCACAAACAAAAGTGTTAGATTTAAAACCAACATGTAGATCAATCGATTTGATCGGATTGTTGAATGATCTTGGATTTGAAATCCAAATTTTGAAAGGGTCGTTTATGTGTCTGATACTCCATAGGGTTTTGGTGTTATTTTCATCAGAAACTAAATCCGTGACCCATTTCTTAAACATTTGCTAATGATGAAAATCATTTTTATATGGTCATAAGGACGTTTGATAGATATGGCAACACCGTTCCCAATCCAAAACCAGATAGCGAAGCTGCTATAAGTTAATACATGGGGTCATTTGGAAGCCCACAAACAAAAGTAAAAGGTAAAACCGTTTTTGAAACATTTGCTAAGGATTAAAATCACATTTATATCGTCACAAGGACTTTTAATGGATATCGCAACATGAATTATTGATATTACTGAAATCATGGGATCATTTAGAAGCCCACAAACAAAAGTATTAGATTTAAAACCAACATGTAGATTAATCGATTTGATCAGATTGTTGAATGGTCTTGGATTTAAAATCCAGTCTGCATGAAAATCTAATGCAACTAGCAACGTAGAACATTTTCATTCAATCTTAATTGAAATGTTCAAGACAGCAGAATTCAAATGTCATATCATTTCACCATCAGATCAATTAACTGTAATGATCGATAAATTCAGTAAGACAGTAAGACGATGAAATCGTCGCACACGTACAATCTTAAACAGTGTGGTTTTGAGCTCATCAGAAACTTAATCCGTGAACCATTTGACAAACATTTGTTAATTATAAAAATCACATTTATATCCTCATAAGAACGTTTGATAGATATGGAAACACCGTTCCCAATCCAAAACCAGATAGCGAAGCTGCTATAAGTTAATACATGGGGTCATTTGGAAGCCCACAAACAAAAGTAAAAGGTTAAACCGTTTTTGAAACATTTGCTAAGGATTAAAATCACATTTATGTCGTCACAAGGACTTTTAATGGATATCGCAACATCGTTCCTAATTCAAAGCCAGATAGCGAGGCTTTAATAACTGAAATCATGGAATCATTTAGAAGCATACAAACAAGAGTATAAGATTTAAAACCAACATGTAGATCAATCGATTTGATCGGATTGTTGAATGGTCATGGATTTAAAATCCAGTCTTCGTGAAAATCTAATGCAACTAGCAACGTAGAACATTTTCATCCAATCTTAATTGAATTGTTCAAGACAGCAGAATTCAAATGTCATATCATTTCACTATCAGATCAATTAACTGTAATGATCGATAAATTCAGTAAGACATTTTATGAAATCGACGCACACGTACAAACTTAAACAGTGTGGTGTTGATTTCATCATAAACTAAATCCGTGAACCATTTCTTAAACATTTGCTTCTGATTTAAATCACATTTATATCGTTACAAGGACTTTTGATGGATATGGCAACACCGTTCCCAATCCAAAACCAGATAGCGAAGCTTCTATAACTCAATACATGGGGTCATTTAGAAACCCACAAACAAGAGTAAAAGGTTGCACCATTTCTGAAGCATTTGCCATTCATTTAGAAGCCCACAAACAAAAGTAAAAGGTTAAACCATTTCTGAAACACTTACTAAGGATAGAAATCACAATTATATCATCACAAGGACTTTTAATCGATATCGCAACATCGTTCCTAATTCAAAGCCAGATTGCGAGGCTTTTATTACTGAAATCATGGGATCATTTAGAAGCCCACAAACAAAAGTGTTAGATTTAAAACCAACATGTAGATCAATCGATTTGATCGGATTGTTGAATGATCTTGGATTTGAAATCCAAATTTTGAAAGGGTCGTTTATGTGTCTGATACTCCATAGGGTTTTGGTGTTATTTTCATCAGAAACTAAATCCGTGACCCATTTCTTAAACATTTGCTAATGATGAAAATCATTTTTATATGGTCATAAGGACGTTTGATAGATATGGCAACACCGTTCCCAATCCAAAACCAGATAGCGAAGCTGCTATAAGTTAATACATGGGGTCATTTGGAAGCCCACAAACAAAAGTAAAAGGTAAAACCGTTTTTGAAACATTTGCTAAGGATTAAAATCACATTTATATCGTCACAAGGACTTTTAATGGATATCGCAACATCGTTCCTAATTCAAAGCCAGTTAGCGAGGCTTTTATTACTGAAATCATGGGATCATTTAGAAGCCCACAAACAAAGGTTTAATATTTAAAACCAACATGTAGATCAATCGATTTGATCGGATTGTTGAATGATCTTGTATTAAACAAACAGTGTGCATGAAAATCTAATGCAATTTGCAACGTAGAACATTTTCATTCAATCTTAATTGAAATGTTCAAGACAGCAGAATTCAAATGGCATATCATTTCATTATCAGATCAATTAACTGTAATGATCGATAAATTCAGTAAGACATTTTATGAAATGGACGCACACGTACAAACTTAAACAATTTGGTGTTAATTTGATCAGAGCCCTAATCCGTGAATCATTTTTCAAACATTTGCTAATGATTTAAATCACATTTATGTCATCATAAGGACGTTTGATGAATATGGCAACACCGTTCTCAAACCAAAACCAGATAGCGAAGCTGCTATAAGTTAATACATGGGGTCATTTGGAAGCCCACAAACAAAAGTAAAAGGTTAAACCGTTTTTGAAACATTTGCTATGGATAGAAATCACATTTATATCATCACAAGGACTTTTAATGGATATCGCAACATCGTTCCTAATTCAAAGCCAGATAGCGAGGCTTTAATAACTGAAATCATGGAATCATTTAGAAGCATACAAACAAGAGTATAAGATTTAAAACCAACATGTAGATCAATCGATTTGATCGGATTGTTGAATGTTCTTGGATTTAAAATCCAGTCTGCATGAAAATCTAATGCAACTAGCAACGTAGAACATTTTCATTCAATCTTAATTGAAATGTTCAAGACAGCAGAATTCAAATGTCATATCATTTCACCATCAGATCAATTAACTGTAATGATCGATAAATTCAGTAAGACAGTTTATGAAATCGTCGCACACGTACAATCTTAAACAGTGTGGTTTTGAGTTCATCAGAAACTAAATCCGTGAACCATTTCACAAACATTTGCTTATTATAAAAATCACATTTATATCCTCATAAGGACTGTTACAGACAATTCGGCGCGTGTTTGTTTGTTTACCTGACGTAACGGCACTGACAGGTAGGAGACAGGATAAGAGTGCCGTTACCGAAGGGACAGGGAAACATCGCAGAGATGACGCGGGAAAAAACGGCCATCGCGAGGAGGCCATTGGATTTAAACCGTTTTCAACGGAAAAACGGCAGAGAGAAGACGTGAATTTTTTTAACACCATCGCACCATCGCACCGCGCGCGTTTAAAGAACGACCCAACCGAATTAACTTGAATAAAGTGTTAGTGGAATCAGTTAAAAGAACACGTCAGTAGAATTTATTATTACGAACTTTAAGTTGGAGCCGAACTCCAACATTTTAAAAAAATTCACTCGCTTTCTACTTGTGAATCGGTGAACACCAGACTGAGAATGAATCGCGAAAACGATGTACCAAACCCCACCGCGAATTCCACAGTGCGACAACTTTCCGCAGTTCAGCTAGTGGAAGACACTGTTTCGATACAGGAGTTGGTACAGCAAGCCAGGGAAGCGAACGAAAGCTTCGTCAGGCTGACCGCGCAGATCGCTCAGTTGAGCCCAAGCGTGTCGAGAGGGCTCGGAGTGTCGCTGAACGAGCAACGTGTAGGCGCGATATCCCCGTGCATCCGCACAGGAACCGTCGAAGAAGTGACATTTCCTTCGGCCGCCACCCTGCCGCGGAGATCGACGCTTGGGACGCCTTACGTCGGCGGCACCGACCGTGAACCTGGGAGCGCATCGTCGCGACCGGCCATTGCGTTTCCAGATTTCCTTCGTTACGACGTGCAAGCCGGCCCGTCAGGAAGATCGACGCTAAGGACGCCATACAATACCGATACAGAGCGTGAAGCTGTTAACGCGTCGCCGCCACCGGCCTTTGCGTTTACCGACTCTTTGCGCTACGACGCGCAAGTCGGCCCGTCATCGGCTCAGCACAGCGAAGCAGAACGGCGTGGTACCACTGGGAGAAGGACAACCGTACCCTCCCAGGGTGAACGTGATCTTCGGCGTGCCCTGGAAGACATGGAGATCGAGCATCTTCGGGAGCGAAACCGCTTGATCCAATCCTTCGAAGCAACGGATCACCAGAGAAGGACTCACCCGCCATCACGTGTGAGTATCGTTCCGGATAGATTTCAGGCGAACGCGTTCTCAGCCTTTGATATCTCGCAGACACAATACATCGCCCGGCAAGGGAGAAAGCGGGATCTGCCGACGTTCTCAGGCAATCCCGAAGAATGGCCAATGTTCTATGCCTCCTTTGAGTACACCACGGAGGCATGCGGCTATAGCGACGTGGAGAACCTGGACCGACTGCAGAAGGCCCTAAAGGGGAAAGTATTAGAGTCAGTACGATGCCGTTTGATGCATCCGTCCAACGTACCCGGTGTGATTTCCACGCTTAGAACGCTTTTCGGACGTCCTGAGATTATTGTTCACTCCCTGATAAACAAGGTGCGAACAATGCCAGCGCCCAAGCATGAGCGTCTCGAAACGCTCATCGACTTCGGTGTCGCGGTTCAGAACCTCTGCGCGACTATCACGGCATCAGGACTGGATGAATACATGTGTAACGTGGCGTTATTAAACGAGCTGACGGAACGCTTGCCATCGTCGCTGAAGCTCAATTGGGGATGCCATCGAATCAGCTTGGGTCACGTTACGCTTTCGAGCTTCAACGACTGGCTGAGTCATCTAGTGGAAGCAGCCAGCTTGGTGACTATTTCGTCGGTGTATACTCCTGGGGGTTCAACCGCTAGGCCAACAACGAGTGACAGCGGAAACAGACAACATCGACACGTGAATGCTCATCTGGCGACCAATTCAGCCCGGAGCTTCACAACGAACTCTAGCAGCGTAACTGTACGATGCCCAGTGTGCCAGCAACAATGCGCCAAAGTAGAAAGCTGCCCCGATTTTCTGGCAATGGATATAGACGCCCGCTGGCGAACAGTGCGTGAGATGCGTCTGTGTCGAAAGTGTCTCGAACAACACCAGCGTTGCGACAGAAGGACGCCGTGTGGTACCAATGGCTGCGTTTTCCTTCATAACAAACTGCTTCATGATGGCTCGAGGACCAGGGCTGAAGCGGGTAATACGTCACGAGTAGTGACCAACGAGCAAGCTTGCAACAGCCATCGGGTTGGACTAGAAGCGCCACCGCTCTTCCGATATGTTCCGGTCACCCTTTATGGCAATGGCTGCAAGGTGGAAACGTTTGCGTTCCTGGACGACGGTTCGTCAGCCACTTTCATAGAACATGCTTTGATAGAAGAATTGGGAATTCAGGGAACACCCGACCCTTTGTGTCTCTGGTGGACCGGAAATCAGAAAAGAGAGGAGAAAAAATCAATTAGGGTGTCGTTGAGAATATCCGGCCGTGAGGAAGCGAACAAAATATTTGTACTGCCCAATGTACATAGCGTGGACAGCCTGGCGCTACCAAAACAGAGCCTATGCGCACAGAAACTTCAGAGCACCTTCGCGCACCTGTCCGGCCTGAAACTGACTTCATACACGAATATTACACCTAGGGTTCTCATTGGTATAGACAACTGCCGTCTAGGTCATCCGCTTACGTATCGAGAGGGCAAATCGAATGAACCAGTTGCGGCCAAAACGCGGTTAGGCTGGATAGTCTACGGTTCTTACCAAACAAATCCCGGTGATAGGAACGAGATTCTCAACCACCATAGACCGCAGATGTGTCCGTGTATGGACAACAACGATGATATAATCGATATGCAGCTAAAGGAATACTTTGCGATTGAATCGCTAGGTATCACCAAAACACCTCATCCCGTAGGTTCCAAAGAAGATCAAAAAGCGTTGGATATTTTGACTGCGACAACCCGTTTGAAGGGCGAACGATATGAAACGAGCTTACTGTGGAAATACAGCACAGTCTTGCTACCGCCAAGTAAAACGATGGCAATGCAACGCTTCGAATGTCTAAAAAGAAAAATGAAAAAAGAACCGGTGTTGAGAGCTGCCATTGTTGAAAAAATGAATGAGTACGAGAGAAAAGGCTACATTAGGCGTCTCACATCGAGAGAACTATCGGAAAAATACGATACAGATTGGTATTTACCCATTTTCCCGGTCATGAATCCCAACAAGCCAGGAAAAATCCGTTTAGTTTTTGACGCTGCTGCCAAGGTAAACGGTGTTAGCCTAAACACGTTTCTGCTCAAGGGACCAGATCAGCTGGTAGAGCTTCTAGCAGTCTTGTACAAATTCAGAGAATTCCGAGTAGGCGTAGTAGGAGACATTAAAGAAATGTTCTTCCAGGTGGCCATCAGACCCGAAGATCAACGCAGCCAAATGATTTTGTGGAACGGCGGCGTGACTGACAGAGCTCCAGACGTGTATGTCATGACCGTGATGACATTTGGTGCCGCATGCTCACCCTGTTGCGCGCACTATGTGAAGAACCTGAATGCTGAGCGATTTAAATCCGAATTTTCTCGTGCCTTCGAATGCATAATCGAAGAGCATTATGTTGATGACATGCTGGCGAGTGTCGAAACTGAAGAAGAAGCCATAAGGCTGGCAAAAGATGTGCGATATATACATTCCCAAGGCGGCTTCGAAATAAGGAACTGGCTGTCTAATTCAAGTGCGGTGATACAGCAATTGGAGGCACCTATGACAAAAGAGAAAGATGTTAACGTAGGCACTGACGCGAAAACAGAAAAAGTATTAGGAATGTGGTGGGATACGCAATCCGACACATTTACCTATAAAATCTCACCTAGAAACGACGAGCAGCTGCTGATGGGAGTGAAGCATCCGACAAAACGCGAGGTGTTACGCATCTTGATGAGAATCTACGACCCGTTGGGTCTCTTGGGTAATGTGCTAATGTTCCTGAAAGTTCTGCTTCAAGAGATCTGGCGTGCTAATGTCGGATGGGACGAAAAAATCAGCGGCCGTTTAGCGGAACAGTGGGAAAGGTGGATCACCATTTTACCCGACGTCTGTAAAATCAGAATACCAAGGTGCTATCGTCAGATAACGTCGACGCTGACTCGAAACATACAGCTGCACATATTCTGCGACGCGAGCGAAAATGGAATGGCAGCAGTTGCCTACTTCCGATTTGAAGAAGGTGGATCGATAGAATGCGCTCTTGTAGGGTCGAAAACTAGGGTAGCGCCCCTGCGATTTCTATCGATCCCTCGTTTAGAATTGCAAGCAGCAACTATCGGCGCCCGGCTTGCGAATACAATCATCAAGTCGCACCGCTTGAACATCACTCGAATAGCATATTGGACGGATTCACGTGACGTCATCTGTTGGTTACGGTCGGATCATCGCCGATATAGTCAGTTCGTAGCATTTCGAGTCGGAGAAATACTCGAGTCCACCAAACTCGACGATTGGCAGTGGCTGCCAACGAAGGTGAATGTAGCCGATGATGGTACGAAGTGGTCAAGAATTCCCGATCTGAGCGCCTCAAGCCGATGGCTCAAAGGACCGAGCTTTCTATGGCAGACGGAAAAGGAATGGCCAACTTCATCGACGCTACCGCATGATACGACGGAAGAACTACGCCGCAACCTTCTGCATCATTCCAGCACTAAATCACTTATTCAGATCGACCGATTCTCTAATTGGAACAGGCTGCTCAGATCTGTTGGATACGTTATTCGGTTTTCGAATAATTGTATGCACAGAAGAAACGGGAAAAAGACCACGACAGGACCGCTCACACAGGGAGAGTTGAAAACAGCAGAACGCGTAATTATAAAACAAATTCAACGAGAAGCGTTTTCAGGCGAGATCTGTCGACTAGAGAGCCGCGTAGTAAAACAGCATCCGTGGTCGAAACCCGTCGAAAAAAGCAGCGTGCTGTATAAACTCTCACCCAAGATCGACGAAAATGGCGTGCTGAGAATAAGTGGGCGTTTCGAAAACTGCCCTGGAATAGATGAGTCACTGCAGAAGCCAGTAATTCTACCGAGACGACACACAGGAACTGACTTACTGATACTTTACTACCACGTACGCTACCGACACTGTAATCATCAGACCGTTGTTAACGAACTGAGAGCCAGATACCACATACCGCGCTTGTTGACGGAATATAAGCGCGTCCGGAAAACCTGTCAATATTGTCGCATTAGAAAGGCGACTCCTGAACCGCCGTTAATGGGAGGCATTCCCCAACAAAGGACGGCCATTCATCAGCGTGCATTCACGTACACTGGAATTGACTATTTCGGCCCAATGAACGTAGTAGTTGGACGTCGCCAGGAGAAACGTTGGGGAGTGATTTTCACTTGCTTGACGACACGAGCAGTACACCTAGAAATCGCTCACTCACTAACAAGTTCGTCCTGCATCTTAGCGATCCGTCGTTTTATTGCTAGACGAGGAGTTCCGCGCGAAATCATCAGCGATAGAGGGACAAATTTCGTAGGCTCATCGAGAGAGTTGAGGGAAGCCCGGAGGAATGTTGATGAGGATAAGTTGATTGCCGAGTTTACTAGTCCTGAGTTGAAGTGGAGCTTCAACCCGCCAGGGGCTCCACATTTTGGAGGGTGTTGGGAACGCCTCGTTCAGTCGGTGAAAAAAGTACTTAGTCAGTTCGAGATGCCGCGTACGCCCAACGACGAAATATTGCAATCTACGCTGGCCGAAATAGAAATGATAGTGAACTCAAGACCCCTGACCTACGTACCTCTGGACGATGATTTCGCACCACCCATAACCCCCAACCAACTGCTTTTGGGTAGTTCTAACGGTAGCAAGCCGCCCGCGTCACTTGATGATACAGCAGGGGCCATAAAATCCTCATGGAAAGCGTCGCAGCGCAACGCGGATCTTTTTTGGCGAAAATGGGTAGCCGAGTACCTTCCGACGTTGACACGCAGAACCAAGTGGTTTCATCTGGCTCGTCCTATAGAGGAAGGTGAAATAGTTTTGATAGCAGACAACAACATGCCCAGAAATTGCTGGCCTAAGGGAAGAGTAGTGGCTGTCGTCAGAGCCGCCGACGGACAGGTAAGGCGAGCAACTGTGCAGACCGCTAGCGGATTGATGGAACGACCTGCAACAAAAATAGCGGTGTTGGAAGTACGGAAGTAGACCGAGGATAGGCACGGTACAGCCAAGCTTACCAAAGTAGACGGACTGATAAGGCGATAGGGAGTGCTGCCGAATTGTTTATCGAACAGATTGCGCACTTGAAATAGGGTAAATTGCCCATCCGAGCAAAGTACCGGGTGGGAGAATGTTACAGACAATTCGGCGCGTGTTTGTTTGTTTACCTGACGTAACGGCACTGACAGGTAGGAGACAGGATAAGAGTGCCGTTACCGAAGGGACAGGGAAACATCGCAGAGATGACGCGGGAAAAAACGGCCATCGCGAGGAGGCCATTGGATTTAAACCGTTTTCAACGGAAAAACGGCAGAGAGAAGACGTGAATTTTTTTAACACCATCGCACCATCGCACCGCGCGCGTTTAAAGAACGACCCAACCGAATTAACTTGAATAAAGTGTTAGTGGAATCAGTTAAAAGAACACGTCAGTAGAATTTATTATTACGAACTTTAAGTTGGAGCCGAACTCCAACAAGGACGTTTGATAGATATGGCAACACCGTTCCCAATCCAAAACCAGATAGCGAAGCTGCTATAAGTTAATACATGGGGTCATTTGGAAGCCCACAAACAAAAGTAAAAGGTTAAACCGTTTTTGAAACATTTGCTAAGGATTAAAATCACATTTATATCGTCACAAGGACTTTTAATGGATATCGCAACATGAATTATTGATATTACTGAAATCATGGGATCATTTAGAAGCCCACAAACAAAAGTATTAGATTTAAAACCAACATGTAGATTAATCGATTTGATCAGATTGTTGAATGGTCTTGGATTTAAAATCCAGTCTGCATGAAAATCTAATGCAACTAGCAACGTAGAACATTTTCATTCAATCTTAATTGAAATGTTCAAGACAGCAGAATTCAAATGTCATATCATTTCACCATCAGATCAATTAACTGTAATGATCGATAAATTCAGTAAGACAGTAAGACGATGAAATCGTCGCACACGTACAATCTTAAACAGTGTGGTTTTGAGCTCATCAGAAACTTAATCCGTGAACCATTTGACAAACATTTGTTAATTATAAAAATCACATTTATATCCTCATAAGAACGTTTGATAGATATGGAAACACCGTTCCCAATCCAAAACCAGATAGCGAAGCTGCTATAAGTTAATACATGGGGTCATTTGAAAGCCCACAAACAAAAGTAAAAGATAAAACCGTTTTTGAAACATTTGCTAAGGATAGAAATCACATTTATATCATCACAAGGACTTTTAATGGATATCGCAACATCGTTCCTAATCCAAAGCCAGAAAGCGAGGCTTTTATTATTAAAATCATGGGATCATTTAGAAGGCCACAAACAAAAGTATTAGATTTAAAACCAACATGTAGATCAATCGATTTGATCGGATTGTTGAATGGTCTTGGATTTAAAATCCAGTCTGCGTGAAAATCTAATGCAACTAGCAACGTAGAACATTTTCATTCAATCTTAATTGAATTGTTCAAGACAGCAGAATTCAAATGTCATATCATTTCACTATCAGATCAATTAACTGTGATGATCGATAAATTCAGTAAGACAGTTTATGAAATCGACGCACACTTACAAACTTAAACAGTGTGGTGTTGATTTCATCAGAAACCTAATCCGTGAACCATTTCTCAAACATTTGCTACTTATTTAAATCACATTTATATCGTCATAAGGACTTCTGATGGATATGGCAACACCGTTCCCAATCCAAAACCAGATAGCGAAGCTGCTATAAGTTAATACATGGGGTCATTTGGAAGCCCACAAACAAAAGTAAAAGGTTAAAACGTTTTTGAAACATTTGCTAAGGATTAAAATCAAATTTATGTCGTCACAAGGACTTTTAATGGATATCGCAACATCGTTCCTAATTCAAAGCCAGATAGCGAGGCTTTTATTACTGAAATCATGGGATCATTTAGAAGCATACAAACAAGAGTATTAGATTTAAAACCAACATGTAGATCAATCGATTTGATCGGATTGTTGAATGTTCTTGGATTTAAAATCCAGTCTGCATGAAAATCTAATGCAACTAGCAACGTAGAACATTTTCATTCAATCTTAATTGAAATGTTCAAGACAGCAGAACTCAAATGTCATATCATTTCACCATCAGATCAATTAACTGTAATGATCGATAAATTCAGTAAGACATTTTATGAAATCGACGCACACAAACAAACTTAAACAGTTTGGTGTTAATTTAATCAGAAACTAAATCCGTGAACCATTTCTCAAACATTTGCTAATGATTTAAATCACATTTATGTCGTCATAAGGACGTTTGATAGATATGGAAACACCGTTCCCAATCCAAAACCAGATAGCGAAGCTGCTATAAGTTAATACATGGGGTCATTTGGAAGCCCACAAACAAAAGTAAAAGGTTAAACCGTTTTTGAAACATTTGCTATGGATAGAAATCACATTTATATCATCACAAGGACTTTTAATTGATATCGCAACATCGTTCCTAATTCAAAGCCAGATAGCGAGGCTTTTATTACTGAAATCATGGAATCATTTAGAAGCCCACAAACAAGTGTATTAGATTTAAAACCAACATGTAGAACTATCGATTTGATCGGATTGTTGAATGTTCTTGGATCTAAAATCCAGTCTGCATGAAAATCTAATGCAACTAGCAACGTAGAACATTTTCATTCAATCTTAATTGAAATGTTCAAGACAGCAGAATTCAAATGTCATATCATTTCACCATCAGATCAATTAACTGTAATGATCGATAAATTCAGTAAGACATTTTATGAAATCGACGCACACAAACAAACTTAAACAATTTGGTGTTAATTTTATCAGAAACTAAGTTCGTGAACCATTTCTCAAACATTTGCTAATGATAAAAATCACATTTATATCCTCATAAGGACGTTTGATAGATATGGAAACACCGTTCCCAATCCAAAACCAGATAGCGAAGCTGCTATAAGTTAATACATGGGGTCATTTGGAAGCCCACAAACATAAGTAAAAGGTTAAACCGTTTTTGAAACATTTGCTAAGGATTAAAATCACATTTATATCGTCACAAGGACTTTTAATGGATATCGCAACATCGTTCCTAATTCAAAGCCAGATAGCGAGGCTTTTATTACTGAAATCATGGGATCATTTAGAAGCCCACAAACAAAGGTTTTATATTAAAAACCAACATGTAGATCAATCGATTTGATCGGATTGTTGAATGGTCTTGGATTCAAAATCCAGTCTGCATGAAAATCTAATGCAACTAGCAACGTAGAACATTTTCATTCAATCTTAATTGAAATGTTTAAGCAGAATTCAAATGTCATATCATTTTACCATCAGATCAATTAACTGTAATGATCGATAAATTCAGTAAGACATTTTATGAAATCGTCGCACACGTACAATCTTAAACAGTGTGGTTTTGAGTTCATTTGAAACTAAATCCGTGAACCATTTCACAAACATTTGCTTATTATAAAAATCACATTTATTTCCTCATAAGGACGTTTGATAGATATGGAAACACCGTTCCCAATCCAAAACCAGATAGCGAAGCTGCTATAAGTTAATACATGGGGTCATTTGGAAGCCCACCAACAAAAGTAAAAGGTTAAACCGTTTCTGAAGCATTTGCTAAGGATTAAAATCACATTTATATCGTCACAAGGACTTTTAATGGATATCGCAACATCGTTCCTAATTCAAAGCCAGATAGCGAGGCTTTTATTACTGAAATCATGGGATCATTTAGAAGCCCACAAACAAAGGTTTAACATTTAAAACCAACATGTAGATCAATCGATTTGATCGGATTGTTGAATGATCTTGGATTAAAAATATAGTCTGCATGAAAATCTAATGCAACTAGCAACGTAGAACATTTTTATTCAATCTTAATTGAAATGTTCAAGACAGCAGAATTCAAATGTCATATCATTTCATTATCAGATCAATTAACTGTAATGATCGATAAATTCAGTAAGACATTTTATGAAATGGACGCACACGTACAAACTTAATCAATTTGGTGTTAATTTGATCAGACACCAAATCCGTGAACCATTTTTCAAACATTTGCTAATGATTTAAATCACATTTATGTCGTCATAAGGACGTTTGATAGATATGGAAACACCGTTCCCAATCCAAAACCAGATAGCGAAGCTGCTATAAGTTAATACATGGGGTCATTTGGAAGCCCACCAACAAAAGTAAAAGGATAAACCGTTTCTGAAGCATTTGCCATTCAGTTAGAAGCCAACAATCAAAAGTAAAAGGTAAAACCGTTGCTGGAATATTTGCTAAAGATTAAAAGCTTATTTATATCGTCACAAGGACTTTTAATGGATATCGCAACATCGTTCCTAATTCAAAGCCAGATTGCGAGGCTTTTATTACTGAAATCATGGGATCATTTAGAAGCCCACAAACAAAGGTTTATTATTTAAAACCAACATGTAGATCAATCGATTTGATCGGATTGTTGAATGATCTTGGATTAAAAATATAGTCTGCATGAAAATCTAATGCAACTAGCAACGTAGAACATTTTCATTCAATCTTAATTGAAATGTTCAAGACAGCAGAATTCAAATGTCATATCATTTCATTATCAGATCAATTAACTGTAATGATCGATAAATTCAGTAAGACATTTTATGAAATGGACGCACACGTACAAACTTAAACAATTTGGTGTTAATTTAATCAGAAACCTAATCCGTGAATCATTTCTCAAACATTTGCTAATGATTTGAATCACATTTATGTCGTCATAAGGACGTTTGATGAATATGGCAACAACGTTCCCAATCCAAAACCAGATAGCGAAGCTGCTATAAGTTAATACATGGGGTCATTTGGAAGCCCACAAACAAAAGTAAAAGGTTAAACCGTTTTTGAAACATTTGCTAAGGATTAAAATCACATTTATATCGTCACAAGGACTTTTAATGGATATCGCAACATCGTTCCTAATTCAAAGCCAGATAGCGAGGCTTTTATTACTGAAATCATGGGATCATTTAGAAGCCCACAAACAAAGGTTTAACATTTAAAACCAACATGTAGATCAATCGATTTGATCGGATTGTTGAATGATCTTGGATTAAAAATATAGTCTGCATGAAAATCTAATGCAACTAGCAACGTAGAACATTTTTATTCAATCTTAATTGAAATGTTCAAGACAGCAGAATTCAAATGTCATATCATTTCATTATCAGATCAATTAACTGTAATGATCGATAAATTCAGTAAGACATTTTATGAAATCGACGCACACGTACAAACTTAAACAGTGTGGTGTTGATTTCATCAGAAACTAAATCCGTGAACCATTTCTCAAACATTTGCTACTGATTTAAATCACATTTATGTCGTCATAAGGACGTTTGATGAATATGGCAACAACGTTCCCAATCCAAAACCAGATAGCGAAGCTGCTATAAGTTAATACATGGGGTCATTTGGAAGCCCACAAACAAAAGTAAAAGGTAAAACCGTTTCTGAAGCATTTGCCATTCAGTTAGAAGCCAACAAACAAAAGTAAAAGGTAAAACCGTTGCTGAAACATTTGCTAAAGATTAAAAGCTTATTTATATCGTCACAAGGACTTTTAATGGATATCGCAACATCGTTCCTAATTCAAAGCCAGATTGCGAGGCTTTTATTTCTGAAATCATGGGATCATTTAGAAGCCCACAAACAAAGGTTTATTATTTAAAACCAACATGTAGATCAATCGATTTGATCGGATTGTTGAATGATCTTGGATTAAAAATATAGTCTGCATGAAAATCTAATGCAACTAGCAACGTAGAACATTTTCATTCAATCTTAATTGAAATGTTCAAGACAGCAGAATTCAAATGTCATATCATTTCATTATCAGATCAATTAACTGTAATGATCGATAAATTCAGTAAGACATTTTATGAAATGGACGCACACGTACAAACTTAAACAATTTGGTGTTAATTTAATCAGAAACCTAATCCGTGAATCATTTCTCAAACATTTGCTAATGATTTGAATCACATTTATGTCGTCATAAGGACGTTTGATGAATATGGCAACAACGTTCCCAATCCAAAACCAGATAGCGAAGCTGCTATAAGTTAATACATGGGGTCATTTGGAAGCCCACAAACAAAAGTAAAAGGTTAAACCGTTTTTGAAACATTTGCTAAGGATTAAAATCACATTTATATCGTCACAAGGACTTTTAATGGATATCGCAACATCGTTCCTAATTCAAAGCCAGATAGCGAGGCTTTTATTACTGAAAACATGGGATCATTAAGAAGCCAACAAACAAAAGTATTAGATTTAAAACCGACATGTAGATCAATCGAATTGATCGGATTGTTGAATGATCTTGGATTTAAAATCCAGTCTGCATGAAAATCTAATGCAACTAGCAGCGTAGAACATTTTCATTCAATCTTAATTGAAATGTTCAAGACAGCAGAATTCAAATGTCATATCATTTCACCATCAGATCAATTAACTGTAATGATCGATAAATTCAGTAAGACATTTTATGAAATCGACACACACGTACAAACTTAACCAGTTTGGTGTTATTTTCAACAGAAACTATATCCGTGAACCATTTCTCAAACATTTGCTAATGATACAAATCACATTTATATCGTCATAAGGACTTTTGATGGATATGGCAACACCGTTCCCAATCCAAAACCAGATAGCGAAGCTTCTATAACTCAATACATGGGGTCATTTAGAAACCCACAAACAAAAGTAAAAGGTTAAACCATTTCAGAAGCATTTGCCATTCATTAAGAAGCCCACAAACAAAAGTAAAAGGTTAAACCATTTCTGAAACACTTACTAAGGATAGAAATCACATTCATATCATCACAAGGACTTTTAATGGATATCGCAACATCGTTCCTAATCCAAAGCCATAAAGCGAGGCTTTTATAACTAAAATCATGGGATCATTTAGAAGCCCACAAACAAAAGTATTAGATTTAAAACCAACATGTAGATCAATCGATTTGATCAGATTGTTGAATGGTCTTGGATTTAAAATCCAGTCTGCATGAAAATCTAATGCAACTAGCAACGTAGAACATTTTCATTCAATCTTAATTGAATTGTTCAAGACAGCAGAATTCAAATGTCATATCATTTCACTGTCAGATCAATTAACTGTGATGATCAATAAATTCAGTAAGACATTTTATGAAATCGACGCACACAAACAAACTTAAACAATTTGGTGTGAATTTTATCAGAAACTAAATCCGTGAACCATTTCACAAACATTTGCTAATTATAAAAATCCCATTTATATCCTCATAAGGACGTTTGATAGATATGGAAACACCGTTCCCAATCCAAAACCAGATAGCGAAGCTGCTATAAGTTAATACATGGGGTCATTTGGAAGCCCACCAACAAAAGTAAAAGGTTAAACCGTTTCTGAAGCATTTGCTAAGGATTAAAATCACATTTATATCGTCACAAGGACTTTTAATGGATATCGCAACATCGTTCCTAATTCAAAGCCAGATAGCGAGGCTTTTATTACTGAAATCATGGGATCATTTAGAAGGCCACAAACAAAGGTTTAATATTTAAAACCAACATGTAGATCAATCGATTTGATCGGATTGTTGAATGATCTTGTATTAAACAAACGGTGTGCATGAAAATCTAATGCAATTTGCAACGTAGAACATTTTCATTCAATCTTAATTGAAATGTTCAAGACAGCAGAATTCAAATGGCATATCATTTCATTATCAGATCAATTAACTGTAATGATCGATAAATTCAGTAAGACATTTTATGAAATGGACGCACACGTACAAACTTAAACAATTTGGTGTTAATTTGATCAGAGCCCTAATCCGTGAATCATTTTTCAAACATTTGCTAAAGATTTAAATCACATTTATGTCATCATAAGGACGTTTGATGAATATGGCAACACCGTTCTCAAACCAAAACCAGATAGCGAAGCTGCTATAAGTTAATACATGGGGTCATTTGGAAGCCCACAAACAAAAGTAAAAGGTTAAACCGTTTTTGAAACATTTGCTAAGGATTAAAATCACATTTATGTCGTCACAAGGACTTTTAATGGATATCGCAACATCGTTCCTAATTCAAAGCCAGATAGCGAGGCTTTAATAACTGAAATCATGGAATCATTTAGAAGCATACAAACAAGAGTATAAGATTTAAAACCAACATGTAGATCAATCGATTTGATCGGATTGTTGAATGGTCATGGATTTAAAATCCAGTCTTCGTGAAAATCTAATGCAACTAGCAACGTAGAACATTTTCATCCAATCTTAATTGAATTGTTCAAGACAGCAGAATTCAAATGTCATATCATTTCACTATCAGATCAATTAACTGTAATGATCGATAAATTCAGTAAGACATTTTATGAAATCGACGCACACGTACAAACTTAAACAGTGTGGTGTTGATTTCATCATAAACTAAATCCGTGAACCATTTCTTAAACATTTGCTTCTGATTTAAATCACATTTATATCGTTATAAGGACTTTTGATGGATATGGCAACACCGTTCCCAATCCAAAACCAGATAGCGAAGCTTCTATAACTCAATACATGGGGTCATTTAGAAACCCACAAACAAGAGTAAAAGGTTGCACCATTTCTGAAGCATTTGCCATTCATTTAGAAGCCCACAAACAAAAGTAAAAGGTTAAACCATTTCTGAAACACTTACTAAGGATAGAAATCACAATTATATCATCACAAGGACTTTTAATCGATATCGCAACATCGTTCCTAATTCAAAGCCAGATTGCGAGGCTTTTATTACTGAAATCATGGGATCATTTAGAAGCCCACAAACAAAAGTGTTAGATTTAAAACCAACATGTAGATCAATCGATTTGATCGGATTGTTGAATGATCTTGGATTTGAAATCCAAATTTTGAAAGGGTCGTTTATGTGTCTGATACTCCATAGGGTTTTGGTGTTATTTTCATCAGAAACTAAATCCGTGACCCATTTCTTAAACATTTGCTAATGATGAAAATCATTTTTATATGGTCATAAGGACGTTTGATAGATATGGCAACACCGTTCCCAATCCAAAACCAGATAGCGAAGCTGCTATAAGTTAATACATGGGGTCATTTGGAAGCCCACAAACAAAAGTAAAAGGTAAAACCGTTTTTGAAACATTTGCTAAGGATTAAAATCACATTTATATCGTCACAAGGACTTTTAATGGATATCGCAACATCGTTCCTAATTCAAAGCCAGTTAGCGAGGCTTTTATTACTGAAATCATGGGATCATTTAGAAGCCCACAAACAAAGGTTTAATATTTAAAACCAACATGTAGATCAATCGATTTGATCGGATTGTTGAATGATCTTGTATTAAACAAACAGTGTGCATGAAAATCTAATGCAATTTGCAACGTAGAACATTTTCATTCAATCTTAATTGAAATGTTCAAGACAGCAGAATTCAAATGGCATATCATTTCATTATCAGATCAATTAACTGTAATGATCGATAAATTCAGTAAGACATTTTATGAAATGGACGCACACGTACAAACTTAAACAATTTGGTGTTAATTTGATCAGAGCCCTAATCCGTGAATCATTTTTCAAACATTTGCTAATGATTTAAATCACATTTATGTCATCATAAGGACGTTTGATGAATATGGCAACACCGTTCTCAAACCAAAACCAGATAGCGAAGCTGCTATAAGTTAATACATGGGGTCATTTGGAAGCCCACAAACAAAAGTAAAAGGTTAAACCGTTTTTGAAACATTTGCTATGGATAGAAATCACATTTATATCATCACAAGGACTTTTAATGGATATCGCAACATCGTTCCTAATTCAAAGCCAGATAGCGAGGCTTTAATAACTGAAATCATGGAATCATTTAGAAGCATACAAACAAGAGTATAAGATTTAAAACCAACATGTAGATCAATCGATTTGATCGGATTGTTGAATGTTCTTGGATTTAAAATCCAGTCTGCATGAAAATCTAATGCAACTAGCAACGTAGAACATTTTCATTCAATCTTAATTGAAATGTTCAAGACAGCAGAATTCAAATGTCATATCATTTCACCATCAGATCAATTAACTGTAATGATCGATAAATTCAGTAAGACAGTTTATGAAATCGTCGCACACGTACAATCTTAAACAGTGTGGTTTTGAGTTCATCAGAAACTAAATCCGTGAACCATTTCACAAACATTTGCTTATTATAAAAATCACATTTATATCCTCATAAGGACTGTTACAGACAATTCGGCGCGTGTTTGTTTGTTTACCTGACGTAACGGCACTGACAGGTAGGAGACAGGATAAGAGTGCCGTTACCGAAGGGACAGGGAAACATCGCAGAGATGACGCGGGAAAAAACGGCCATCGCGAGGAGGCCATTGGATTTAAACCGTTTTCAACGGAAAAACGGCAGAGAGAAGACGTGAATTTTTTTAACACCATCGCACCATCGCACCGCGCGCGTTTAAAGAACGACCCAACCGAATTAACTTGAATAAAGTGTTAGTGGAATCAGTTAAAAGAACACGTCAGTAGAATTTATTATTACGAACTTTAAGTTGGAGCCGAACTCCAACATTTTAAAAAAATTCACTCGCTTTCTACTTGTGAATCGGTGAACACCAGACTGAGAATGAATCGCGAAAACGATGTACCAAACCCCACCGCGAATTCCACAGTGCGACAACTTTCCGCAGTTCAGCTAGTGGAAGACACTGTTTCGATACAGGAGTTGGTACAGCAAGCCAGGGAAGCGAACGAAAGCTTCGTCAGGCTGACCGCGCAGATCGCTCAGTTGAGCCCAAGCGTGTCGAGAGGGCTCGGAGTGTCGCTGAACGAGCAACGTGTAGGCGCGATATCCCCGTGCATCCGCACAGGAACCGTCGAAGAAGTGACATTTCCTTCGGCCGCCACCCTGCCGCGGAGATCGACGCTTGGGACGCCTTACGTCGGCGGCACCGACCGTGAACCTGGGAGCGCATCGTCGCGACCGGCCATTGCGTTTCCAGATTTCCTTCGTTACGACGTGCAAGCCGGCCCGTCAGGAAGATCGACGCTAAGGACGCCATACAATACCGATACAGAGCGTGAAGCTGTTAACGCGTCGCCGCCACCGGCCTTTGCGTTTACCGACTCTTTGCGCTACGACGCGCAAGTCGGCCCGTCATCGGCTCAGCACAGCGAAGCAGAACGGCGTGGTACCACTGGGAGAAGGACAACCGTACCCTCCCAGGGTGAACGTGATCTTCGGCGTGCCCTGGAAGACATGGAGATCGAGCATCTTCGGGAGCGAAACCGCTTGATCCAATCCTTCGAAGCAACGGATCACCAGAGAAGGACTCACCCGCCATCACGTGTGAGTATCGTTCCGGATAGATTTCAGGCGAACGCGTTCTCAGCCTTTGATATCTCGCAGACACAATACATCGCCCGGCAAGGGAGAAAGCGGGATCTGCCGACGTTCTCAGGCAATCCCGAAGAATGGCCAATGTTCTATGCCTCCTTTGAGTACACCACGGAGGCATGCGGCTATAGCGACGTGGAGAACCTGGACCGACTGCAGAAGGCCCTAAAGGGGAAAGTATTAGAGTCAGTACGATGCCGTTTGATGCATCCGTCCAACGTACCCGGTGTGATTTCCACGCTTAGAACGCTTTTCGGACGTCCTGAGATTATTGTTCACTCCCTGATAAACAAGGTGCGAACAATGCCAGCGCCCAAGCATGAGCGTCTCGAAACGCTCATCGACTTCGGTGTCGCGGTTCAGAACCTCTGCGCGACTATCACGGCATCAGGACTGGATGAATACATGTGTAACGTGGCGTTATTAAACGAGCTGACGGAACGCTTGCCATCGTCGCTGAAGCTCAATTGGGGATGCCATCGAATCAGCTTGGGTCACGTTACGCTTTCGAGCTTCAACGACTGGCTGAGTCATCTAGTGGAAGCAGCCAGCTTGGTGACTATTTCGTCGGTGTATACTCCTGGGGGTTCAACCGCTAGGCCAACAACGAGTGACAGCGGAAACAGACAACATCGACACGTGAATGCTCATCTGGCGACCAATTCAGCCCGGAGCTTCACAACGAACTCTAGCAGCGTAACTGTACGATGCCCAGTGTGCCAGCAACAATGCGCCAAAGTAGAAAGCTGCCCCGATTTTCTGGCAATGGATATAGACGCCCGCTGGCGAACAGTGCGTGAGATGCGTCTGTGTCGAAAGTGTCTCGAACAACACCAGCGTTGCGACAGAAGGACGCCGTGTGGTACCAATGGCTGCGTTTTCCTTCATAACAAACTGCTTCATGATGGCTCGAGGACCAGGGCTGAAGCGGGTAATACGTCACGAGTAGTGACCAACGAGCAAGCTTGCAACAGCCATCGGGTTGGACTAGAAGCGCCACCGCTCTTCCGATATGTTCCGGTCACCCTTTATGGCAATGGCTGCAAGGTGGAAACGTTTGCGTTCCTGGACGACGGTTCGTCAGCCACTTTCATAGAACATGCTTTGATAGAAGAATTGGGAATTCAGGGAACACCCGACCCTTTGTGTCTCTGGTGGACCGGAAATCAGAAAAGAGAGGAGAAAAAATCAATTAGGGTGTCGTTGAGAATATCCGGCCGTGAGGAAGCGAACAAAATATTTGTACTGCCCAATGTACATAGCGTGGACAGCCTGGCGCTACCAAAACAGAGCCTATGCGCACAGAAACTTCAGAGCACCTTCGCGCACCTGTCCGGCCTGAAACTGACTTCATACACGAATATTACACCTAGGGTTCTCATTGGTATAGACAACTGCCGTCTAGGTCATCCGCTTACGTATCGAGAGGGCAAATCGAATGAACCAGTTGCGGCCAAAACGCGGTTAGGCTGGATAGTCTACGGTTCTTACCAAACAAATCCCGGTGATAGGAACGAGATTCTCAACCACCATAGACCGCAGATGTGTCCGTGTATGGACAACAACGATGATATAATCGATATGCAGCTAAAGGAATACTTTGCGATTGAATCGCTAGGTATCACCAAAACACCTCATCCCGTAGGTTCCAAAGAAGATCAAAAAGCGTTGGATATTTTGACTGCGACAACCCGTTTGAAGGGCGAACGATATGAAACGAGCTTACTGTGGAAATACAGCACAGTCTTGCTACCGCCAAGTAAAACGATGGCAATGCAACGCTTCGAATGTCTAAAAAGAAAAATGAAAAAAGAACCGGTGTTGAGAGCTGCCATTGTTGAAAAAATGAATGAGTACGAGAGAAAAGGCTACATTAGGCGTCTCACATCGAGAGAACTATCGGAAAAATACGATACAGATTGGTATTTACCCATTTTCCCGGTCATGAATCCCAACAAGCCAGGAAAAATCCGTTTAGTTTTTGACGCTGCTGCCAAGGTAAACGGTGTTAGCCTAAACACGTTTCTGCTCAAGGGACCAGATCAGCTGGTAGAGCTTCTAGCAGTCTTGTACAAATTCAGAGAATTCCGAGTAGGCGTAGTAGGAGACATTAAAGAAATGTTCTTCCAGGTGGCCATCAGACCCGAAGATCAACGCAGCCAAATGATTTTGTGGAACGGCGGCGTGACTGACAGAGCTCCAGACGTGTATGTCATGACCGTGATGACATTTGGTGCCGCATGCTCACCCTGTTGCGCGCACTATGTGAAGAACCTGAATGCTGAGCGATTTAAATCCGAATTTTCTCGTGCCTTCGAATGCATAATCGAAGAGCATTATGTTGATGACATGCTGGCGAGTGTCGAAACTGAAGAAGAAGCCATAAGGCTGGCAAAAGATGTGCGATATATACATTCCCAAGGCGGCTTCGAAATAAGGAACTGGCTGTCTAATTCAAGTGCGGTGATACAGCAATTGGAGGCACCTATGACAAAAGAGAAAGATGTTAACGTAGGCACTGACGCGAAAACAGAAAAAGTATTAGGAATGTGGTGGGATACGCAATCCGACACATTTACCTATAAAATCTCACCTAGAAACGACGAGCAGCTGCTGATGGGAGTGAAGCATCCGACAAAACGCGAGGTGTTACGCATCTTGATGAGAATCTACGACCCGTTGGGTCTCTTGGGTAATGTGCTAATGTTCCTGAAAGTTCTGCTTCAAGAGATCTGGCGTGCTAATGTCGGATGGGACGAAAAAATCAGCGGCCGTTTAGCGGAACAGTGGGAAAGGTGGATCACCATTTTACCCGACGTCTGTAAAATCAGAATACCAAGGTGCTATCGTCAGATAACGTCGACGCTGACTCGAAACATACAGCTGCACATATTCTGCGACGCGAGCGAAAATGGAATGGCAGCAGTTGCCTACTTCCGATTTGAAGAAGGTGGATCGATAGAATGCGCTCTTGTAGGGTCGAAAACTAGGGTAGCGCCCCTGCGATTTCTATCGATCCCTCGTTTAGAATTGCAAGCAGCAACTATCGGCGCCCGGCTTGCGAATACAATCATCAAGTCGCACCGCTTGAACATCACTCGAATAGCATATTGGACGGATTCACGTGACGTCATCTGTTGGTTACGGTCGGATCATCGCCGATATAGTCAGTTCGTAGCATTTCGAGTCGGAGAAATACTCGAGTCCACCAAACTCGACGATTGGCAGTGGCTGCCAACGAAGGTGAATGTAGCCGATGATGGTACGAAGTGGTCAAGAATTCCCGATCTGAGCGCCTCAAGCCGATGGCTCAAAGGACCGAGCTTTCTATGGCAGACGGAAAAGGAATGGCCAACTTCATCGACGCTACCGCATGATACGACGGAAGAACTACGCCGCAACCTTCTGCATCATTCCAGCACTAAATCACTTATTCAGATCGACCGATTCTCTAATTGGAACAGGCTGCTCAGATCTGTTGGATACGTTATTCGGTTTTCGAATAATTGTATGCACAGAAGAAACGGGAAAAAGACCACGACAGGACCGCTCACACAGGGAGAGTTGAAAACAGCAGAACGCGTAATTATAAAACAAATTCAACGAGAAGCGTTTTCAGGCGAGATCTGTCGACTAGAGAGCCGCGTAGTAAAACAGCATCCGTGGTCGAAACCCGTCGAAAAAAGCAGCGTGCTGTATAAACTCTCACCCAAGATCGACGAAAATGGCGTGCTGAGAATAAGTGGGCGTTTCGAAAACTGCCCTGGAATAGATGAGTCACTGCAGAAGCCAGTAATTCTATCGAGACGACACACAGGAACTGACTTACTGATACTTTACTACCACGTACGCTACCGACACTGTAATCATCAGACCGTTGTTAACGAACTGAGAGCCAGATACCACATACCGCGCTTGTTGACGGAATATAAGCGCGTCCGGAAAACCTGTCAATATTGTCGCATTAGAAAGGCGACTCCTGAACCGCCGTTAATGGGAGGCATTCCCCAACAAAGGACGGCCATTCATCAGCGTGCATTCACGTACACTGGAATTGACTATTTCGGCCCAATGAACGTAGTAGTTGGACGTCGCCAGGAGAAACGTTGGGGAGTGATTTTCACTTGCTTGACGACACGAGCAGTACACCTAGAAATCGCTCACTCACTAACAAGTTCGTCCTGCATCTTAGCGATCCGTCGTTTTATTGCTAGACGAGGAGTTCCGCGCGAAATCATCAGCGATAGAGGGACAAATTTCGTAGGCTCATCGAGAGAGTTGAGGGAAGCCCGGAGGAATGTTGATGAGGATAAGTTGATTGCCGAGTTTACTAGTCCTGAGTTGAAGTGGAGCTTCAACCCGCCAGCGGCTCCACATTTTGGAGGGTGTTGGGAACGCCTCGTTCAGTCGGTGAAAAAAGTACTTAGTCAGTTCGAGATGCCGCGTACGCCCAACGACGAAATATTGCAATCTACGCTGGCCGAAATAGAAATGATAGTGAACTCAAGACCCCTGACCTACGTACCTCTGGACGATGATTTCGCACCACCCATAACCCCCAACCAACTGCTTTTGGGTAGTTCTAACGGTAGCAAGCCGCCCGCGTCACTTGATGATACAGCAGGGCCATAAAATCCTCATGGAAAGCGTCGCAGCGCAACGCGGATCTTTTTTGGCGAAAATGGGTAGCCGAGTACCTTCCGACGTTGACACGCAGAACCAAGTGGTTTCATCTGGCTCGTCCTATAGAGGAAGGTGAAATAGTTTTGATAGCAGACAACAACATGCCCAGAAATTGCTGGCCTAAGGGAAGAGTAGTGGCTGTCGTCAGAGCCGCCGACGGACAGGTAAGGCGAGCAACTGTGCAGACCGCTAGCGGATTGATGGAACGACCTGCAACAAAAATAGCGGTGTTGGAAGTACGGAAGTAGACCGAGGATAGGCACGGTACAGCCAAGCTTACCAAAGTAGACGGACTGATAAGGCGATAGGGAGTGCTGCCGAATTGTTTATCGAACAGATTGCGCACTTGAAATAGGGTAAATTGCCCATCCGAGCAAAGTACCGGGTGGGAGAATGTTACAGACAATTCGGCGCGTGTTTGTTTGTTTACCTGACGTAACGGCACTGACAGTTAGGAGACAGGATAAGAGTGCCGTTACCGAAGGGACAGGGAAACATCGCAGAGATGACGCGGGAAAAAAACGGCCATCGCGAGGAGGCCATTGGATTTAAACCGTTTTCAACGGAAAAACGGCAGAGAGAAGACGTGAATTTTTTTAACACCATCGCACCATCGCACCGCGCGCGTTTAAAGAACGACCCAACCGAATTAACTTGAATAAAGTGTTAGTGGAATCAGTTAAAAGAACACGTCAGTAGAATTTATTATTACGAACTTTAAGTTGGAGCCGAACTCCAACAAGGACGTTTGATAGATATGGCAACACCGTTCCCAATCCAAAACCAGATAGCGAAGCTGCTATAAGTTAATACATGGGGTCATTTGGAAGCCCACAAACAAAAGTAAAAGGTTAAACCGTTTTTGAAACATTTGCTAAGGATTAAAATCACATTTATATCGTCACAAGGACTTTTAATGGATATCGCAACATGAATTATTGATATTACTGAAATCATGGGATCATTTAGAAGCCCACAAACAAAAGTATTAGATTTAAAACCAACATGTAGATTAATCGATTTGATCAGATTGTTGAATGGTCTTGGATTTAAAATCCAGTCTGCATGAAAATCTAATGCAACTAGCAACGTAGAACATTTTCATTCAATCTTAATTGAAATGTTCAAGACAGCAGAATTCAAATGTCATATCATTTCACCATCAGATCAATTAACTGTAATGATCGATAAATTCAGTAAGACAGTAAGACGATGAAATCGTCGCACACGTACAATCTTAAACAGTGTGGTTTTGAGCTCATCAGAAACTTAATCCGTGAACCATTTGACAAACATTTGTTAATTATAAAAATCACATTTATATCCTCATAAGAACGTTTGATAGATATGGAAACACCGTTCCCAATCCAAAACCAGATAGCGAAGCTGCTATAAGTTAATACATGGGGTCATTTGAAAGCCCACAAACAAAAGTAAAAGATAAAACCGTTTTTGAAACATTTGCTAAGGATAGAAATCACATTTATATCATCACAAGGACTTTTAATGGATATCGCAACATCGTTCCTAATCCAAAGCCAGAAAGCGAGGCTTTTATTATTAAAATCATGGGATCATTTAGAAGGCCACAAACAAAAGTATTAGATTTAAAACCAACATGTAGATCAATCGATTTGATCGGATTGTTGAATGGTCTTGGATTTAAAATCCAGTCTGCGTGAAAATCTAATGCAACTAGCAACGTAGAACATTTTCATTCAATCTTAATTGAATTGTTCAAGACAGCAGAATTCAAATGTCATATCATTTCACTATCAGATCAATTAACTGTGATGATCGATAAATTCAGTAAGACAGTTTATGAAATCGACGCACACTTACAAACTTAAACAGTGTGGTGTTGATTTCATCAGAAACCTAATCCGTGAACCATTTCTCAAACATTTGCTACTTATTTAAATCACATTTATATCGTCATAAGGACTTCTGATGGATATGGCAACACCGTTCCCAATCCAAAACCAGATAGCGAAGCTGCTATAAGTTAATACATGGGGTCATTTGGAAGCCCACAAACAAAAGTAAAAGGTAAAACCGTTTTTAAAACATTTGCTATGGATAGAAATCACATTTATATCATCACAAGGACTTTTAATGGATATCGCAACATCGTTCCTAATTCAAAGCCAGATAGCGAGGCTTTTATAACTGAAATCATGGAATCATTTAGAAGCATACAAACAAGAGTATTAGATTTAAAACCAACATGTAGATCAATCGATTTGATCGGATTGTTGAATGATCTTGGATTAAAAATACAGTCTGCATGAAAATCTAATGCAACTAGCAACGTAGAACATTTTCATTCAATCTTAATTGAAATGTTCAAGACAGCAGAATTCAAATGTCATATCATTTCATTATCAGATCAATTAACTGTAATGATCGATAAATTCAGTAAGACATTTTATGAAATCGACGCACACAAACAAACTTAAACAATTTGGTGTTAATTTTATCAGAAACTAAATCCGTGAAACATTTCTCAAACATTTGCTAATTATAAAAATCACATTTGTATCGCCATAAGGACTTTTGATGGATATGGCAACACCGTTCCCAATCCAAAACCAGATAGCGAAGCTGCTATAAGTTAATACATGGGGTCATTTGGAAGCCCACAAACAAAAGTAAAAGATAAAACCGTTTTTGAAACATTTGCTAAGCATAGAAATCACATTTATATCGTCACAAGGACTTTTAATGGATATCGCAACATCGTTCCTAATTCAAAGCCAGATTGCGAGGCTTTTATTACTGAAATCATGGGATCATTTAGAAGCCAACAAACAAAAGTATTAGATTTAAAACCAACATAAAGATCAATCGATTTGATCGGATTGTTGAATGTTCTTGGATTTAAAATCCAGTCTGCATGAGAATCTAATGCAACTTGCAACGTAGAACATTTTCATTCAATCTTAATTGAAATGTTCAAGACAGCAGAATTCAAACGTCATATCATTTCACCATCAGATCAATTAACTGTAATGATCGATAAATTCAGTAAGACATTTTATGAAATCGACGCACACAAACAAACTTAAACAATTTGGTGTTAATTTGATCAGAAACTAAATTCGTGAACCATTTCTCAAACATTTGCTACTGTGAAAAATCACATTTATATCGTCAAAGACTTTTGATGGATGTGGCAACACCGTTCCCAATCCAAAACCTGATAGCGATGCTGCTATAAGTTAATACATGGGGTCATTTGGAAGCCCACAAACAAAAGTAAAAGGTAAAACCGTTTTTGAAACATTTGCTTAGGATTGAAATCACATTTATATCGTCACAAGGACTTTTAATGGATATCGGAACATCGTTCCCAATTCAAAGCCAGATAGCGAGGCTTTTATTACTGAAATCATGGGATCATTTAGAAGCCCACAAACAAAGGTTTTATATTTAAAACCAACATGTAGATCAATCGATTTGATCGGATTGTTGAATGGTCTTGGATTTAAAATCCAGTCTGCATGAAAATCTAATGCAACTAGCAACGTAGAACATTTTCATTCAATCTAAATTGAAATGTTCAAGACAGCAGAATTCAAATGACATATTATTTCATTATCAGATCAATTAACTGTAATGATCGATAAATTCAGTAAGACATTTTATGAAATCGACGCACACAAACTAACTTAAACAGTTTGGTGTTAATTTTATCAGAAACTATATCCGTGAACCATTTTTCAAACATTTGCTTATGATAAAAATCACATTTATATCGTCATAAGGACTTTTGATGGATATGGCAACACCGTTCCCAATCCAAAACCAGATAGCGAAGCTGCTATAAGTTAATACATGGGGTCATTTGGAAGCCCACAAACAAAAGTAAAAGGTAAAACCGTTTTTGAAACATTTGCTAAGGATTAAAATCGCATTTATATCGTCACAAGGACTTTTAATGGATATCGCAACATCGTTCCTAATTCAAAGCCAGATAGCGAGGCTTTTATTACTGAAATCATGGGATCATTTAGAAGCCAACAAACAAAAGTATTAGATTTAAAACCAACATGTAGATCAATCGATTTGATCGGATTGTTGAATGATCTTGGATTAAAAATACAGTCTGCATGAAAATCTAATGCAACTAGCAACGTAGAACATTTTCATTCAATCTTAATTGAAATGTTCAAGACAGCAGAATTCAAATGTCATATCATTTCATTATCAGATCAATTAACTGTAATGATCGATAAATTCAGTAAGACATTTTATGAAATCGACGCACACAAACAAACTTAAACAATTTGGTGTTAATTTTATCAGAAACTAAATCCGTGAAACATTTCTCAAACATTTGCTAATTATAAAAATCACATTTGTATCGCCATAAGGACTTTTGATGGATATGGCAACACCGTTCCCAATCCAAAACCAGATAGCGAAGCTGCTATAAGTTAATACATGGGGTCATTTGGAAGCCCACAAACAAAAGTAAAAGATAAAACCGTTTTTGAAACATTTGCTAAGCATAGAAATCACATTTATATCGTCACAAGGACTTTTAATGGATATCGCAACATCGTTCCTAATTCAAAGCCAGATTGCGAGGCTTTTATTACTGAAATCATGGGATCATTTAGAAGCCAACATACAAAAGTATTAGATTTAAAACCAACATAAAGATCAATCGATTTGATCGGATTGTTGAATGTTCTTGGATTTAAAATCCAGTCTGCATGAAAATCTAATGCAACTTGCAACGTAGAACATTTTCATTCAATCTTAATTGAAATGTTCAAGACAGCAGAATTCAAACGTCATATCATTTCACCATCAGATCAATTAACTGTAATGATCGATAAATTCAGTAAGACATTTTATGAAATCGACGCACACAAACAAACTTAAACAATTTGGTGTTAATTTGATCAGAAACTAAATTCGTGAACCATTTCTCAAACATTTGCTACTGTGAAAAATCACATTTATATCGTCAAAGACTTTTGATGGATGTGGCAACACCGTTCCCAATCCAAAACCTGATAGCGATGCTGCTATAAGTTAATACATGGGGTCATTTGGAAGCCCACAAACAAAAGTAAAAGGTAAAACCGTTTTTGAAACATTTGCTTAGGATTGAAATCACATTTATATCGTCACAAGGACTTTTAATGGATATCGGAACATCGTTCCCAATTCAAAGCCAGATAGCGAGGCTTTTATTACTGAAATCATGGGATCATTTAGAAGCCCACAAACAAAGGTTTTATATTTAAAACCAACATGTAGATCAATCGATTTGATCGGATTGTTGAATGGTCTTGGATTTAAAATCCAGTCTGCATGAAAATCTAATGCAACTAGCAACGTAGAACATTTTCATTCAATCTTAATTGAAATGTTCAAGACAGCAGAATTCAAATGACATATTATTTCATTATCAGATCAATTAACTGTAATGATCGATAAATTCAGTAAGACATTTTATGAAATCGACGCACACAAACTAACTTAAACAGTTTGGTGTTAATTTTATCAGAAACTATATCCGTGAACCATTTTTCAAACATTTGCTTATGATAAAAATCACATTTATATCGTCATAAGGACTTTTGATGGATATGGCAACACCGTTCCCAATCCAAAACCAGATAGCGAAGCTGCTATAAGTTAATACATGGGGTCATTTGGAAGCCCACAAACAAAAGTAAAAGGTAAAACCGTTTTTGAAACATTTGCTAAGGATTAAAATCGCATTTATATCGTCACAAGGACTTTTAATGGATATCGCAACATCGTTCCTAATTCAAAGCCAGATAGCGAGGCTTTTATTACTGAAATCATGGGATCATTTAGAAGCCAACAAACAAAAGTATTAGATTTAAAACCAACATGTAGATCAATCGATTTGATCGGATTGTTGAATGTTCTTGGATTTAAAATCCAGTCTGCATGAAAATCTAATGCAACTAGCAACGTAGAACATTTTCATTCAATCTTAATTGAAATGTTCAAGACAGCAGAATTCAAATGTCATATCATTTCACCATCAGATCAATTAACTGTAATGATCGATAAATTCAGTAAGACATTTTATGAAATCGTCGCACACGTACAATCTTAAACAGTGTGGTTTTGAGTTCATCAGAAACTAAATCCGTGAACCATTTCTCAAACATTTGCTAATGATAAAAATCCCATTTATATCGTCATAAGGACTTTTGATGGATATGGCAACACCGTTCCCAATCCAAAACCAGATAGCGAAGCTGCTATAAGTTAATACATGGGGTCATTTGGAAGCCCACAAACAAAAGTAAAAGGTAAAACCGTTTTTGAAACATTTGCTAAGTATTAAAATCGCATTTATATCGTCACAAGGACTTTTAATGGATATCGCAACATCGTTCCTAATTCAAAGCCAGATAGCGAGGCTTTTATTACTGAAATCATGGGATCATTTAGAAGCCTACAAACAAAGGTTTAATATTTCAAACCAACATGTAGATCAATCGATTTGATCGGATTGTTGAATGTTCTTGGATTTTAAATTAAGTCTGCATGAAAATCTAATGCAACTAGCAACGTAGAACATTTTCATTCAATCTTAATTGAAATGTTCAAGACAACAGAATTCAAATGTCATATCATTTCACCATCAGATCAATTAACTGTAATGATCGATAAATTCAGTAAGACATTTTATGAAATCGTCGCACACGTACAATCTTAAACAGTGTGGTTTTGATTTCATCATAAACTAAATCCGTGAACCATTTCACAAACATTTGCTTATAATAAAAATCACATTTATATCCTCATAAGGACGTTTGATAGATATGGAAACACCGTTCCCAATCCAAAACCAGATAGCGAAGCTGCTATAAGTTAATACATGGGGTCATTTGGAAGCCCACCAACAAAAGTAAAAGGTTAAACCGTTTTTGAAACATTTGCTAAGGATTAAAATCACATTTATATCGTCACAAGGACTTTTAAAGGATATCGCAACATCGTTCCTAATTCAAAGCCAGATAGCGAGGCTTTTATTACTGAAAACATGGGATCATTAAGAAGCCAACAAACAAAAGTATTAGATTTAAAACCGACATGTAGATCAATCGAATTGATCGGATTGTTGAATGATCTTGGATTTAAAATCCAGTCTGCATGAAAATCTAATGCAACTAGCAACGTAGAACATTTTCATTCAATCTTAATTGAAATGTTCAAGACAGCAGAATTCAAATGTCATATCATTTCACCATCAGATCAATTAACTGTAATGATCGATAAATTCAGTAAGACATTTTATGAAATCGTCGCACACGTACCATCTTAAACAGTGTGGTTTTGAGTTCATCAGAAACTAAATCCGTGAACCATTTCTCAAACATTTGCTAATGATAAAAATCCCATTTATATCGTCATAAGGACTTTTGATGGATATGGCAACACCGTTCCCAATCCAAAACCAGATAGCGAAGCTGCTATAAGTTAATACATGGGGTCATTTGGAAGCCCACAAACAAAAGTAAAAGGTAAAACCGTTTTTGAAACATTTGCTAAGGATTAAAATCGCATTTATATCGTCACAAGGACTTTTAATGGATATCGCAACATCGTTCCTAATTCAAAGCCAGATAGCGAGGCTTTTATTACTGAAATCATGGGATCATTTAGAAGCCAACAAACAAAAGTATTAGATTTAAAACCAACATGTAGATCAATCGATTTGATCGGATTGTTGCATGATCTTGGATTAAAAATATAGTCTGCATGAAAATCTAATGCAACTAGCAACGTAGAACATTTTCATTCAATCTTAATTGAAATGTTCAAGACAGCAGAATTCAAATGTCATATCATTTCACTATCAGATCAATTAACTGTAATGATCGATAAATTCAGTAAGACATTTTATGAAATCGACGCACACGTACAAACTTAAACAGTGTGGTGTTGATTTCATCAGAAACTAAATCCGTGAACCATTTCTCAAACATTTGCTAATTATAAAAATCACATTTGTATCGCCATAAGGACTTTTGATGGATATGGCAACACCGTTCCCAATCCAAAACCAGATAGCGAAGCTGCTATAAGTTAATACATGGGGTCATTTGGAAGCCCACAAACAAAAGTAAAAGATAAAACCGTTTTTGAAACATTTGCTAAGCATAGAAATCACATTTATATCGTCACAAGGACTTTTAATGGATATCGCAACATCGTTCCTAATTCAAAGCCAGATAGCGAGGCTTTTATTACTGAAATCATGGGATCATTTAGAAGCCAACAAACAAAAGTATTAGATTTAAAACCAACATGTAGATCAATCGATTTGATCGGATTGTTGAATGATCTTGGATTAAAAATACAGTCTGCATGAAAATCTAATGCAACTAGCAACGTAGAACATTTTCATTCAATCTTAATTGAAATGTTCAAGACAGCAGAATTCAAATGTCATATCATTTCATTATCAGATCAATTAACTGTAATGATCGATAAATTCAGTAAGACATTTTATGAAATCGACGCACACAAACAAACTTAAACAATTTGGTGTTAATTTTATCAGAAACTAAATCCGTGAAACATTTCTCAAACATTTGCTAATTATAAAAATCACATTTGTATCGCCATAAGGACTTTTGATGGATATGGCAACACCGTTCCCAATCCAAAACCAGATAGCGAAGCTGCTATAAGTTAATACATGGGGTCATTTGGAAGCCCACAAACAAAAGTAAAAGATAAAACCGTTTTTGAAACATTTGCTAAGCATAGAAATCACATTTATATCGTCACAAGGACTTTTAATGGATATCGCAACATCGTTCCTAATTCAAAGCCAGATTGCGAGGCTTTTATTACTGAAATCATGGGATCATTTAGAAGCCAACATACAAAAGTATTAGATTTAAAACCAACATAAAGATCAATCGATTTGATCGGATTGTTGAATGATCTTGGATTAAAAATACAGTCTGCATGAAAATCTAATGCAACTAGCAACGTAGAACATTTTCATTCAATCTTAATTGAAATGTTCAAGACAGCAGAATTCAAATGTCATATCATTTCATTATCAGATCAATTAACTGTAATGATCGATAAATTCAGTAAGACATTTTATGAAATCGACGCACACAAACAAACTTAAACAATTTGGTGGTTATTTTATCAGAAACTAAATCTGTGAACCATTTCTCAAACATTTGCTAATGATAAAAATCACATTTATATCGTCGAAAGGTCTCTTGATGGATATGGCAACACCGTTCCCAATCCAAAACCAGATAGCGAAGCTGCTATAAGTTAATACATGGGGTCATTTGGAAGCCCACAAACAAAAGTAAAAGGTAAAACCGTTGCTGAAACATTTGCTAAGGATTAAAAGCACATTTATATCGTCACAAGGACTTTTAATGGATATCGCAACACGTTCCTAAATCAAAGCCAGATAGCGAGGCTTTTATTACTGAAATCATGGGATCATTTAGAAGCCAACAAACAAAAGTATTAGATTTAAAACCAACATGTAGATCAATCGATTTGATCAGATTGTTGAATGGTCTTGGATTTAAAATCCAGTCTGCATGAAAATCTAATGCAACTTGCAACGTAGAACATTTTCATTCAATCTTAATTGAAATGTTCAAGACAGCAGAATTCAAACGTCATATCATTTCACCATCAGATCAATTAACTGTAATGATCGATAAATTCAGTAAGACATTTTATGAAATCGACGCACACAAACAAACTTAAACAGTGTGGTGTTGATTTCATCAGAAACTAAATCCGTGAACCATTTCTCAAACATTTGCTAATAAAAAAAATCACATTTATATCGTCATAAGGACGTTTGATGGATATGGCAACACCGTTCCCAATCCAAAACCAGATAGCGAAGCTGCTATAAGATAATACATGGGGTCATTTGGAAGCCCACAAACAAAAGTAAAAGGTTAAACCGTTTTTGAAACATTTGCTAAGGATTAAAATCACATTTATGTCGTCACAAGGACTTTTAATGGATATCGCAACATCGTTCCTAATTTAAAGCCAGATTGCGAGGCTTTTATTACTGAAATCATGGGATCATTTAGAAGCCAACAAACAAAAGTATTATATTTAAATCCAACATGTAGATCAATCGATTTGATCGGATTGTTGAATGATCTTGGATTTAAAATCCAGTCTGCATGAAAACCTAATAGTTGCATTAGAACGTAGAACATTTTCATTCAATCTTAATTGAAATGTTCAAGACAGCAGAATTCAAATGTCATATCATTTCACCATCAGATCAATTAACTGTAATGATCGATAAATTCAGTAAGACATTTTATGAAATCGACGCACACAAACAAACTTAAACAATTTGGTGTTAATTTAATCAGAAACTAAATCCGTGAACCATTTCTCAAACATTTGCTAATGATGAAAATCACATTTATATCCTCATAAGGACGTTTGATAGATATGGAAACACCGTTCCCAATCCAAAACCAGATAGCGAAGCTGCTATAAGTTAATACATGGGGTCATTTGGAAGCCCACAAACAAAAGTAAAAGGTTAAACCGTTTTTGAAACATTTGCTAAGGATTAAAATCACATTTATATCGTCACAAGGACTTTTAATGGATATCGCAACATCGTTCCTAATTCAAAGCCAGATAGCGAGGCTTTTATTACTGAAATCATGGGATCATTTAGAAGCCCACAAACAAAGGTTTAATATTTAAAACCAACATGTAGATCAATCGATTTGATCGGATTGTTGAATGGTCTTGGATTCAAAATCCAGTGAACGTTCGCGTAAGTTTCGGATCACTTTATCAATATTTTCGCTGCTAGTGGTGTCGAAAGGCAAAGATAGCAAAGAGGGGCCATTCCTTTAATTTTCTTAGTTTTTATACAATTTTTGAGTGCCACTCACGGGAGTGGCAACTCACTATTCACTCAAATCATCACTCGCTGGACTGTCAAACAAATAACTCCTTAACGAAACCAATTGTTCGTTAAGGTTGAACATCTTGGGCGAACATACTCCCCCCCATGACAAAACGTCATAATAAAGCCAAAACAGGATGCACGTACTACTAATCTGATGGCTTCGTAAAGGGGAGTAAACATATTTTGGTAATTGGACGCGTTACTATTCCTTTTGTCGTTTTTAGTTTTACCACACGCGTAAGATGATCCTGGTCACGGCACCATGAACGTTCGCGTAAGTTTCGGATCACTTTATCAATAATTTCGCTGCTAGTGGTGTCGAAAGGCAAAGATAGCAAAGAGAGGCCATTCCTTTAATTTTCTTAGTTTTTATACAATTTTTGAGTGCCACTCACGGGAGTGGCAACTCACTATTAACTCAAATCATCACTCGCTGGACTGTCAAACAAATAACTCCTTAACGAAACCAATTGTTCGTTAAGGTTGAACATCTTGGGCGAACATCCAGTCTGCATGAAAATCTAATGCAACTAGCAACGTAGAACATTTTCATTCAATCTTAATTGAAATGTTTAAGCAGAATTCAAATGTCATATCATTTCACCATCAGATCAATTAACTGTAATGATCGATAAATTCAGTAAGACAGTTTATGAAATCGTCGCACACGTACAATCTTAAACAGTGTGGTTTTGAGTTCATCAGAAACTAAATCCGTGAACCATTTCACAAACATTTGCTTATTATAAAAATCACATTTATATCCTCATAAGGACGTTTGATAGATATGGAAACACCGTTCCCAATCCAAAACCAGATAGCGAAGCTGCTATAAGTTAATACATGGGGTCATTTGGAAGCCCACCAACAAAAGTAAAAGGTTAAACCGTTTCTGAAGCATTTGCTAAGGATTAAAATCACAATTATATCGTCACAAAGACTTTTAATGGATATCGCAACATCGTTCCTAATTCAAAGCCAGATAGCGAGGCTTTTATTACTGAAATCATGGGATCATTTAGAAGCCCACAAACAAAGGTTTTATATTTAAAACCAACATGTAGATCAATCGATTTGATCGGATTGTTGAATGATCTTGGATTTAAAATCCAGTCTGCATGAAAATCTAATGCAACTAGCAACGTAGAACATTTTCATTCAATCTTAATTGAAATGTTCAAGATAGCAGAACTCAAATGTCATATCATTTCACCATCAGATCAATTAACTGTAATGATCGATAAATTCAGTAAGACATTTTATGAAATCGTCGCACACGTACAATCTTAAACAGTGTGGTTTTGAGTTCATCAGAAACTAAATCCGTGAACCATTTCACAAACATTTGCTTATTATAAAAATCACATTTATATCCTCATAAGGACGTTTGATAGATATGGAAACACCGTTCCCAATCCAAAACCAGATAGCGAAGCTGCTATAAGTTAATACATGGGGTCATTTGGAAGCCCACAAACAAAAGTAAAAGGTTAAACCGTTTTTGAAACATTTGCTAAGGATTAAAATCACATTTATATCGTCACAAGGGCTTTCAATCGATATCGCAACATCGTTCCTAATTCAAAGCCAGATAGCGAGGCTTTTATTACTGAAATCATGGGATCATTTAGAAGCCAACAAACAAAAGTATTAGATTTAAAACCAACATGTAGATCAATCGATTTGATCGGATTGTTGAATGTTCTTGGATTTAAAATCCAGTCTGCATGAAAATCTAATGCAACTAGCAACGTAGAACATTTTCATTCAATCTTAATTGAAATGTTCAAGACAGCAGAACTCAAATGTCATATCATTTCACCATCAGGTCAATTAACTATAATGATCGATAAATTCAGCTTGACAGTTAATAAAACCGAACAAACTTAAACAGTTTGGTGTTAATTTTATCAGAAAATAAATCCGTGAACCATTTCTCAAACATTTGCTAATGATGAAAATCACATTTATATCGTCATAAGGACTTTTGATGGATATGGAACCACCGTTCCCAATCCAAAACCAGATAGCGAAGCTGCTATAAGTTAATACATGGGGTCATTTGGAAGCCCACCAACAAAAGTAAAAGGTTAAACCGTTTCTGAAGCATTTGCCATTCAGTTAGAAGCCCACAAACAAAAGTGAAAGGTAAAACCGTTTTTGAAACATTTGCTAAGGATTAAAAGCACATTTATATCGTCACAAGGACTTTGAATGGATATCGCAACATCGTTCCTAATTCAAAGCCAGATAGCGAGGCTTTTATTACTGAAATCATGGGATCATTTAGAAGCCAACAAACAAAAGTATTAGATTTAAAACCAACATGTAGATCAATCGATTTGATCGGATTGTTGAATGTTCTTGGATTTAAAATTAAGTCTGCATGAAAATCTAATGCAACTAGCAACGTAGAACATTTTCATTCAATCTAAATTGAAATGTTCAAGACAACAGAATTCAAATGTCATTTCACCATCAGATCAATTAACTGTAATGATCGATAAATTCAGTAAGACATTTTATGAAATCGACGCACACTTACAAACTTAAACAGTGTGGTGTTGATTTCATCAGAAACTAAATCCGTGAACCATTTCTCAAACATTTGCTACTGATTTAAATCACATTTATGTCGTCATAAGGACGTTTGATGAATATGGCAACAACGTTCCCAATCCAAAACCAGATAGCGAAGCTGCTATAAGTTAATACATGGGGTCATTTGGAAGCCCACAAACAAAAGTAAAAGGTAAAACCGTTGCTGTAACATTTGCTAAGGATTAAAATCACATTTATATCATCACAAGGACTTTTAATGGATATCGCAACATCGTTCCTAATCCAAAACCAGAAAGCGAGGCTTTTATTACTGAAATCATGGGATCATTTAGAAGCCCACAAACAAGAGTATTAGATTTAAAACCAACATGTAGATCAATCGGTTTGATCGGATTGTTGAATGGTCATGGATTTAAAATCCAGTCTGCGTGAAAATCTAATACAACTAGCAACGTAGAACATTTTCATCCAATCTTAATTGAATTGTTCAAGACAACAGAATTCAAATGTCATATCATTTCACCATCAGATCAATTAACTGTAATGATCGATAAATTCAGTAAGACATTTTATGAAATCGACGCACACGTACAATCTTCAACAGTGTGGTTTTGATTTCATCAGAAACTAAATCGTGAACCATTTCACAAACATTTGCTAATTATAAAAATCACATTTATATCCTCATAAGGACGTTTGATAGATATGGCAACACCGTTCCCATTCCAAAATCAGATAGCGAAGCTGCTATAAGTTAATACATGGGGTCATTTGGAAGCCCACAAACAAAAGTAAAAGGTTAAACCGTTTTTGAAACATTTGCTAAGGATTAAAATCACATTTATATCGTCACAAGGACTTTTAATGGATATCGCAACATCGTTCCTAATTCAAAGCCAGATAGCGAGGCTTTTATTACTGAAATCATGGGATCATTTAGAAGCCCACAAACAAAGGTTTAATATTTAAAACCAACATGTAGATCAATCGATTTGATCGGATTGTTGAATGATCTTGGATTAAAAATATAGTCTGCATGAAAATCTAATGCAACTAGCAACGTAGAACATTTTCATTCAATCTTAATTGAAATGTTCAAGACAGCAGAATTCAAATGTCATATCATTTCACCATCAAATCAATTAACTGTAATGATCGATAAATTCAGTAAGACATTTTATGAAATGGACGCACACGTACAAACTTAAACAATTTGGTGTTAATTTGATCAGAAACCTGATCCGTGAATCATTTTTCAAACATTTGCTAATGATTTAAATCACATTTATGTCGTCATAAGGACGTTTGATGAATATGGCAACAACGTTCCCAATCCAAAACCAGATAGCGAAGCTTCTATAACTCAATACATGGGGTCATTTAGAAACCCACAAACAAAAGTAAAAGGTTAAACCATTTCAGAAGCATTTGCCATTCATTAAGAAGCCCACAAACAAAAGTAAAAGGTTAAACCATTTCTGAAACACTCCAATCCAAATCCAAATCCAGAAAGCGAGGCTTTTATAACTAAAATCATGGGATCATTAAGAAGCCAACAAACAAAAGTATTAGATTTAAAACCAACATGTAGATCAATCGATTTGATCGGATTGTTGAATGTTCTTGGATTTTAAATTAAGTCTGCATGAAAATCTAATGCAACTAGCAACGTAGAACATTTTCATTCAATCTAAATTGAAATGTTCAAGACAACAGAATTCAAATGTCATATCATTTCACCATCAGATCAATTAACTGTAATGATCGATAAATTCAGTAAGACATTTTATGAAATCGACGCACACAAACAAACTAAAACAGTGCCGTGTTAATTTGATCAGAAACTAAATCCGTGAACCATTTCTCAAACATTTGCTACTGATTAAAATCACATTTATATCGTCATAAGGACTTTTGATGGATATGGCAACACCGTTCCCAATCCAAAACCAGATAGCGAAGCTGCTATAAGTTAATACATGGGGTCATTTGGAAGCCCACAAACAAAAGTAAAAGGTTAAACCGTTTTTGAAACATTTGCTACTGATTAAAATCACATTTATATCGTCATAAGGACTTTTAATGGATATCGCAACATCGTTCCTAATTCAAAGCCAGATAGCGAGGCTTTTATTACTGAAATCATGGGATCATTTAGAAGCCCACAAACAAAGGTTTAATATTTAAAACCAACATGTAGATCAATCGATTTGATCGGATTGTTGAATGATCTTGGATTAAAAATATAGTCTGCATGAAAATCTAATGCAACTAGCAACGTAGAACATTTTCATTCAATCTTAATTGAAATGTTCAAGACAGCAGAATTCAAATGTCATATCATTTCACCATCAAATCAATTAACTGTAATGATCGATAAATTCAGTAAGACATTTTATGAAATCGACACACACGTAGAAACTTAAACAGTTTGGTGTTATTTTCAACAGAAACTATATCCGTGAACCATTTCTCAAACATTTGCTAATGATACAAATCACATTTATGTCGTCATAAGGACTTTTGATGGATATGGCAACACCGTTCCCAATCCAAAACAAGATAGCGAAGCTTCTATAACTCAATACATGGGGTCATTTAGAAACCCACAAACAAAAGTAAAAGGTTAAACCATTTCTGAAGCATTTGCCATTCATTTAGAAGCCCACAAACAAAAGTAAAAGGTTAAACCATTTCTGAAACACTTACTAAGGATAGAAATCACATTTATATCATCACAAGGACTTTTAATGGATATCGCAACATCGTTCCTAATCCAAAACCAGAAAGCGAGGCTTTTATTACTGAAATCATGGGATCATTTAGAAGCCCACAAACAAGAGTATTAGATTTAAAACCAACATGTAGATCAATCGGTTTGATCGGATTGTTGAATGGTCATGGATTTAAAATCCAGTCTGCGTGAAAATCTAATACAACTAGCAACGTAGAACATTTTCATCCAATCTTAATTGAATTGTTCAAGACAACAGAATTCAAATGTCATATCATTTCACCATCAGATCAATTAACTGTAATGATCGATAAATTCAGTAAGACATTTTATGAAATCGACGCACACGTACAATCTTCAACAGTGTGGTTTTGATTTCATCAGAAACTAAATCGTGAACCATTTCACAAACATTTGCTAATTATAAAAATCACATTTATATCCTCATAAGGACGTTTGATAGATATGGCAACACCGTTCCCATTCCAAAATCAGATAGCGAAGCTGCTATAAGTTAATACATGGGGTCATTTGGAAGCCCACAAACAAAAGTAAAAGGTTAAACCGTTTTTGAAACATTTGCTAAGGATTAAAATCACATTTATATCGTCACAAGGACTTTTAATGGATATCGCAACATCGTTCCTAATTCAAAGCCAGATAGCGAGGCTTTTATTACTGAGAAATCATGGGATCATTTAGAAGCCCACAAACAAAGGTTTAATATTTAAAACCAACATGTAGATCAATCGATTTGATCGGATTGTTGAATGATCTTGGATTAAAAATATAGTCTGCATGAAAATCTAATGCAACTAGCAACGTAGAACATTTTCATTCAATCTTAATTGAAATGTTCAAGACAGCAGAATTCAAATGTCATATCATTTCACCATCAAATCAATTAACTGTAATGATCGATAAATTCAGTAAGACATTTTATGAAATGGACGCACACGTACAAACTTAAACAATTTGGTGTTAATTTGATCAGAAACCTGATCCGTGAATCATTTTTCAAACATTTGCTAATGATTTAAATCACATTTATGTCGTCATAAGGACGTTTGATGAATATGGCAACAACGTTCCCAATCCAAAACCAGATAGCGAAGCTTCTATAACTCAATACATGGGGTCATTTAGAAACCCACAAACAAAAGTAAAAGGTTAAACCATTTCAGAAGCATTTGCCATTCATTAAGAAGCCCACAAACAAAAGTAAAAGGTTAAACCATTTCTGAAACACTCCAATCCAAATCCAAATCCAGAAAGCGAGGCTTTTATAACTAAAATCATGGGATCATTAAGAAGCCAACAAACAAAAGTATTAGATTTAAAACCAACATGTAGATCAATCGATTTGATCGGATTGTTGAATGTTCTTGGATTTTAAATTAAGTCTGCATGAAAATCTAATGCAACTAGCAACGTAGAACATTTTCATTCAATCTAAATTGAAATGTTCAAGACAACAGAATTCAAATGTCATATCATTTCACCATCAGATCAATTAACTGTAATGATCGATAAATTCAGTAAGACATTTTATGAAATCGACGCACACAAACAAACTAAAACAGTGCCGTGTTAATTTGATCAGAAACTAAATCCGTGAACCATTTCTCAAACATTTGCTACTGATTAAAATCACATTTATATCGTCATAAGGACTTTTGATGGATATGGCAACACCGTTCCCAATCCAAAACCAGATAGCGAAGCTGCTATAAGTTAATACATGGGGTCATTTGGAAGCCCACAAACAAAAGTAAAAGGTTAAACCGTTTTTGAAACATTTGCTACTGATTAAAATCACATTTATATCGTCATAAGGACTTTTAATGGATATCGCAACATCGTTCCTAATTCAAAGCCAGATAGCGAGGCTTTTATTACTGAAATCATGGGATCATTTAGAAGCCAACAAACAAAAGTATTAGATTTAAAACCAACATGTAGATCAATCGATTTGATCAGATTGTTGAATGGTCTTGGATTTAAAATCCAGTCTGCATGAAAATCTAATGCAACTTGCAACGTAGAACATTTTCATTCAATCTTAATTGAAATGTTCAAGACAGCAGAATTCAAACGTCATATCATTTCACCATCAGATCAATTAACTGTAATGATCGATAAATTCAGTAAGACATTTTATGAAATCGACGCACACAAACAAACTTAAACAGTGTGGTGTTGATTTCATCAGAAACTAAATCCGTGAACCATTTCTCAAACATTTGCTAATAAAAAAAATCACATTTATATCGTCATAAGGACGTTTGATGGATATGGCAACACCGTTCCCAATCCAAAACCAGATAGCGAAGCTGCTATAAGATAATACATGGGGTCATTTGGAAGCCCACAAACAAAAGTAAAAGGTTAAACCGTTTTTGAAACATTTGCTAAGGATTAAAATCACATTTATGTCGTCACAAGGACTTTTAATGGATATCGCAACATCGTTCCTAATTCAAAGCCAGATTGCGAGGCTTTTATTACTGAAATCATGGGATCATTTAGAAGCCAACAAACAAAAGTATTATATTTAAATCCAACATGTAGATCAATCGATTTGATCGGATTGTTGAATGGTCTTGGATTTAAAATCCAGTCTGCGTGAAAATCTAATGCAACTAGCAACGTAGAACATTTTCATTCAATCTTAATTGAATTGTTCAAGACAGCAGAATTCAAATGTCATATCATTTCACCATCAGATCAATTAACTGTAATGATCGATAAATTCAGTAAGACATTTTATGAAATCGACGCACACAAACAAACTTAAACAATTTGGTGTTAATTTTATCAGAAACTAAATCCGTGAAACATTTCTCAAACATTTGCTAATTATAAAAATCACATTTGTATCGCCATAAGGACTTTTGATGGATATGGCAACACCGTTCCCAATCCAAAACCAGATAGCGAAGCTGCTATAAGTTAATACATGGGGTCATTTGGAAGCCCACAAACAAAAGTAAAAGATAAAACCGTTTTTGAAACATTTGCTTAGGATTGAAATCACATTTATATCGTCACAAGGACTTTTAATTGATATCGCAACATCGTTCCTAATTCAAAGCCAGATAGCGAGGCTTTTATTACTGAAATCATGGGATCATTTAGAAGCCCACATACAAAAGTTTAACATTTAAAACCAACATGTAGATCAATCGATTTGATCGGATTGTTGAATGGTCTTGGATTTAAAATCCAGTCTGCATGAAAATCTAATGCAACTAGCAACGTAGAACATTTTCATTCAATCTTAATTGAAATGTTCAAGACAGCAGAATTCAAATGTCATATCATTTCACCATCAGATCAATTAACTGTAATGATCGATAAATTCAGTAAGACATTTTATGAAATCGTCGCACACGTACCATCTTAAACAGTGTGGTTTTGAGTTCATCAGAAACTAAATCCGTGAACCATTTCTCAAACATTTGCTAATGATAAAAATCCCATTTATATCGTCATAAGGACTTTTGATGGATATGGCAACACCGTTCCCAATCCAAAACCAGATAGCGAAGCTGCTATAAGTTAATACATGGGGTCATTTGGAAGCCCACAAACAAAAGTAAAAGGTAAAACCGTTTTTGAAACATTTGCTAAGGATTAAAATCGCATTTATATCGTCACAAGGACTTTTAATGGATATCGCAACATCGTTCCTAATTCAAAGCCAGATAGCGAGGCTTTTATTACTGAAATCATGGGATCATTTAGAAGCCAACAAACAAAAGTATTAGATTTAAAACCAACATGTAGATCAATCGATTTGATCGGATTGTTGCATGATCTTGGATTAAAAATATAGTCTGCATGAAAATCTAATGCAACTAGCAACGTAGAACATTTTCATTCAATCTTAATTGAAATGTTCAAGACAGCAGAATTCAAATGTCATATCATTTCACTATCAGATCAATTAACTGTAATGATCGATAAATTCAGTAAGACATTTTATGAAATCGACGCACACGTACAAACTTAAACAGTGTGGTGTTGATTTCATCAGAAACTAAATCCGTGAACCATTTCTCAAACATTTGCTAATTATAAAAATCACATTTGTATCGCCATAAGGACTTTTGATGGATATGGCAACACCGTTCCCAATCCAAAACCAGATAGCGAAGCTGCTATAAGTTAATACATGGGGTCATTTGGAAGCCCACAAACAAAAGTAAAAGATAAAACCGTTTTTGAAACATTTGCTAAGCATAGAAATCACATTTATATCGTCACAAGGACTTTTAATGGATATCGCAACATCGTTCCTAATTCAAAGCCAGATTGCGAGGCTTTTATTACTGAAATCATGGGATCATTTAGAAGCCAACATACAAAAGTATTAGATTTAAAACCAACATAAAGATCAATCGATTTGATCGGATTGTTGAATGATCTTGGATTAAAAATACAGTCTGCATGAAAATCTAATGCAACTAGCAACGTAGAACATTTTCATTCAATCTTAATTGAAATGTTCAAGACAGCAGAATTCAAATGTCATATCATTTCATTATCAGATCAATTAACTGTAATGATCGATAAATTCAGTAAGACATTTTATGAAATCGACGCACACAAACAAACTTAAACAATTTGGTGTTAATTTTATCAGAAACTAAATCTGTGAACCATTTCTCAAACATTTGCTAATGATAAAAATCACATTTATATCGTCGAAAGGTCTCTTGATGGATATGGCAACACCGTTCCCAATCCAAAACCAGATAGCGAAGCTGCTATAAGTTAATACATGGGGTCATTTGGAAGCCCACAAACAAAAGTAAAAGGTAAAACCGTTGCTGAAACATTTGCTAAGGATTAAAAGCACATTTATATCGTCACAAGGACTTTTAATGGATATCGCAACACGTTCCTAAATCAAAGCCAGATAGCGAGGCTTTTATTACTGAAATCATGGGATCATTTAGAAGCCAACAAACAAAAGTATTAGATTTAAAACCAACATGTAGATCAATCGATTTGATCAGATTGTTGAATGGTCTTGGATTTAAAATCCAGTCTGCATGAAAATCTAATGCAACTTGCAACGTAGAACATTTTCATTCAATCTTAATTGAAATGTTCAAGACAGCAGAATTCAAACGTCATATCATTTCACCATCAGATCAATTAACTGTAATGATCGATAAATTCAGTAAGACATTTTATGAAATCGACGCACACAAACAAACTTAAACAGTGTGGTGTTGATTTCATCAGAAACTAAATCCGTGAACCATTTCTCAAACATTTGCTAATAAAAAAAATCACATTTATATCGTCATAAGGACGTTTGATGGATATGGCAACACCGTTCCCAATCCAAAACCAGATAGCGAAGCTGCTATAAGATAATACATGGGGTCATTTGGAAGCCCACAAACAAAAGTAAAAGGTTAAACCGTTTTTGAAACATTTGCTAAGGATTAAAATCACATTTATGTCGTCACAAGGACTTTTAATGGATATCGCAACATCGTTCCTAATTCAAAGCCAGATTGCGAGGCTTTTATTACTGAAATCATGGGATCATTTAGAAGCCAACAAACAAAAGTATTATATTTAAATCCAACATGTAGATCAATCGATTTGATCGGATTGTTGAATGATCTTGGATTTAAAATCCAGTCTGCATGAAAACCTAATAGTTGCATTAGAACGTAGAACATTTTCATTCAATCTTAATTGAAATGTTCAAGACAGCAGAATTCAAATGTCATATCATTTCACCATCAGATCAATTAACTGTAATGATCGATAAATTCAGTAAGACATTTTATGAAATCGTCGCACACGTACAATCTTAAACAGTGTGGTTTTGAGTTCATCAGAAACTAAATCCGTGAACCATTTCTCAAACATTTGCTAATGATAAAAATCCCATTTATATCGTCATAAGGACTTTTGATGGATATGGCAACACCGTTCCCAATCCAAAACCAGATAGCGAAGCTGCTATAAGTTAATACATGGGGTCATTTGGAAGCCCACAAACAAAAGTAAAAGGTAAAACCGTTTTTAAAACATTTGCTATGGATAGAAATCACATTTATATCATCACAAGGACTTTTAATGGATATCGCAACATCGTTCCTAATTCAAAGCCAGATAGCGAGGCTTTTATAACTGAAATCATGGAATCATTTAGAAGCATACAAACAAGAGTATTAGATTTAAAACCAACATGTAGATCAATCGATTTGATCGGATTGTTGAATGATCTTGGATTAAAAATACAGTCTGCATGAAAATCTAATGCAACTAGCAACGTAGAACATTTTCATTCAATCTTAATTGAAATGTTCAAGACAGCAGAATTCAAATGTCATATCATTTCATTATCAGATCAATTAACTGTAATGATCGATAAATTCAGTAAGACATTTTATGAAATCGACGCACACAAACAAACTTAAACAATTTGGTGTTAATTTTATCAGAAACTAAATCCGTGAAACATTTCTCAAACATTTGCTAATTATAAAAATCACATTTGTATCGCCATAAGGACTTTTGATGGATATGGCAACACCGTTCCCAATCCAAAACCAGATAGCGAAGCTGCTATAAGTTAATACATGGGGTCATTTGGAAGCCCACAAACAAAAGTAAAAGATAAAACCGTTTTTGAAACATTTGCTAAGCATAGAAATCACATTTATATCGTCACAAGGACTTTTAATGGATATCGCAACATCGTTCCTAATTCAAAGCCAGATTGCGAGGCTTTTATTACTGAAATCATGGGATCATTTAGAAGCCAACATACAAAAGTATTAGATTTAAAACCAACATAAAGATCAATCGATTTGATCGGATTGTTGAATGTTCTTGGATTTAAAATCCAGTCTGCATGAAAATCTAATGCAACTTGCAACGTAGAACATTTTCATTCAATCTTAATTGAAATGTTCAAGACAGCAGAATTCAAACGTCATATCATTTCACCATCAGATCAATTAACTGTAATGATCGATAAATTAAGTAAGACATTTTATGAAATCGACGCACACAAACAAACTTAAACAATTTGGTGTTAATTTGATCAGAAACTAAATTCGTGAACCATTTCTCAAACATTTGCTACTGTGAAAAATCACATTTATATCGTCAAAGACTTTTGATGGATGTGGCAACACCGTTCCCAATCCAAAACCTGATAGCGATGCTGCTATAAGTTAATACATGGGGTCATTTGGAAGCCCACAAACAAAAGTAAAAGGTAAAACCGTTTTTGAAACATTTGCTTAGGATTGAAATCACATTTATATCGTCACAAGGACTTTTAATGGATATCGGAACATCGTTCCCAATTCAAAGCCAGATAGCGAGGCTTTTATTACTGAAATCATGGGATCATTTAGAAGCCCACAAACAAAGGTTTTATATTTAAAACCAACATGTAGATCAATCGATTTGATCGGATTGTTGAATGGTCTTGGATTTAAAATCCAGTCTGCATGAAAATCTAATGCAACTAGCAACGTAGAACATTTTCATTCAATCTAAATTGAAATGTTCAAGACAGCAGAATTCAAATGACATATTATTTCATTATCAGATCAATTAACTGTAATGATCGATAAATTCAGTAAGACATTTTATGAAATCGACGCACACAAACTAACTTAAACAGTTTGGTGTTAATTTTATCAGAAACTATATCCGTGAACCATTTTTCAAACATTTGCTTATGATAAAAATCACATTTATATCGTCATAAGGACTTTTGATGGATATGGCAACACCGTTCCCAATCCAAAACCAGATAGCGAAGCTGCTATAAGTTAATACATGGGGTCATTTGGAAGCCCACAAACAAAAGTAAAAGGTAAAACCGTTTTTGAAACATTTGCTAAGGATTAAAATCGCATTTATATCGTCACAAGGACTTTTAATGGATATCGCAACATCGTTCCTAATTCAAAGCCAGATAGCGAGGCTTTTATTACTGAAATCATGGGATCATTTAGAAGCCAACAAACAAAAGTATTAGATTTAAAACCAACATGTAGATCAATCGATTTGATCGGATTGTTGAATGATCTTGGATTAAAAATACAGTCTGCATGAAAATCTAATGCAACTAGCAACGTAGAACATTTTCATTCAATCTTAATTGAAATGTTCAAGACAGCAGAATTCAAATGTCATATCATTTCATTATCAGATCAATTAACTGTAATGATCGATAAATTCAGTAAGACATTTTATGAAATCGACGCACACAAACAAACTTAAACAATTTGGTGTTAATTTTATCAGAAACTAAATCCGTGAAACATTTCTCAAACATTTGCTAATTATAAAAATCACATTTGTATCGCCATAAGGACTTTTGATGGATATGGCAACACCGTTCCCAATCCAAAACCAGATAGCGAAGCTGCTATAAGTTAATACATGGGGTCATTTGGAAGCCCACAAACAAAAGTAAAAGATAAAACCGTTTTTGAAACATTTGCTAAGCATAGAAATCACATTTATATCGTCACAAGGACTTTTAATGGATATCGCAACATCGCTCCTAATTCAAAGCCAGATTGCGAGGCTTTTATTACTGAAATCATGGGATCATTTAGAAGCCAACATACAAAAGTATTAGATTTAAAACCAACATAAAGATCAATCGATTTGATCGGATTGTTGAATGTTCTTGGATTTAAAATCCAGTCTGCATGAAAATCTAATGCAACTTGCAACGTAGAACATTTTCATTCAATCTTAATTGAAATGTTCAAGACAGCAGAATTCAAACGTCATATCATTTCACCATCAGATCAATTAACTGTAATGATCGATAAATTCAGTAAGACATTTTATGAAATCGACGCACACAAACAAACTTAAACAATTTGGTGTTAATTTGATCAGAAACTAAATTCGTGAACCATTTCTCAAACATTTGCTACTGTGAAAAATCACATTTATATCGTCAAAGACTTTTGATGGATGTGGCAACACCGTTCCCAATCCAAAACCTGATAGCGATGCTGCTATAAGTTAATACATGGGGTCATTTGGAAGCCCACAAACAAAAGTAAAAGGTAAAACCGTTTTTGAAACATTTGCTTAGGATTGAAATCACATTTATATCGTCACAAGGACTTTTAATGGATATCGGAACATCGTTCCCAATTCAAAGCCAGATAGCGAGGCTTTTATTACTGAAATCATGGGATCATTTAGAAGCCCACAAACAAAGGTTTTATATTTAAAACCAACATGTAGATCAATCGATTTGATCGGATTGTTGAATGGTCTTGGATTTAAAATCCAGTCTGCATGAAAATCTAATGCAACTAGCAACGTAGAACATTTTCATTCAATCTAAATTGAAATGTTCAAGACAGCAGAATTCAAATGACATATTATTTCATTATCAGATCAATTAACTGTAATGATCGATAAATTCAGTAAGACATTTTATGAAATCGACGCACACAAACTAACTTAAACAGTTTGGTGTTAATTTTATCAGAAACTATATCCGTGAACCATTTTTCAAACATTTGCTTATGATAAAAATCACATTTATATCGTCATAAGGACTTTTGATGGATATGGCAACACCGTTCCCAATCCAAAACCAGATAGCGAAGCTGCTATAAGTTAATACATGGGGTCATTTGGAAGCCCACAAACAAAAGTAAAAGGTAAAACCGTTTTTGAAACATTTGCTAAGGATTAAAATCGCATTTTTATCGTCACAAGGACTTTTAATGGATATCGCAACATCGTTCCTAATTCAAAGCCAGATAGCGAGGCTTTTATTACTGAAATCATGGGATCATTTAGAAGCCAACAAACAAAAGTATTAGATTTAAAACCAACATGTAGATCAATCGATTTGATCGGATTGTTGAATGTTCTTGGATTTAAAATCCAGTCTGCATGAAAATCTAATGCAACTAGCAACGTAGAACATTTTCATTCAATCTTAATTGAAATGTTCAAGACAGCAGAATTCAAATGTCATATCATTTCACCATCAGATCAATTAACTGTAATGATCGATAAATTCAGTAAGACATTTTATGAAATCGTCGCACACGTACAATCTTAAACAGTGTGGTTTTGAGTTCATCAGAAACTAAATCCGTGAACCATTTCTCAAACATTTGCTAATGATAAAAATCCCATTTATATCGTCATAAGGACTTTTGATGGATATGGCAACACCGTTCCCAATCCAAAACCAGATAGCGAAGCTGCTATAAGTTAATACATGGGGTCATTTGGAAGCCCACAAACAAAAGTAAAAGGTAAAACCGTTTTTGAAACATTTGCTAAGTATTAAAATCGCATTTATATCGTCACAAGGACTTTTAATGGATATCGCAACATCGTTCCTAATTCAAAGCCAGATAGCGAGGCTTTTATTACTGAAATCATGGGATCATTTAGAAGCCTACAAACAAAGGTTTAATATTTCAAACCAACATGTAGATCAATCGATTTGATCGGATTGTTGAATGTTCTTGGATTTTAAATTAAGTCTGCATGAAAATCTAATGCAACTAGCAACGTAGAACATTTTCATTCAATCTTAATTGAAATGTTCAAGACAACAGAATTCAAATGTCATATCATTTCACCATCAGATCAATTAACTGTAATGATCGATAAATTCAGTAAGACATTTTATGAAATCGTCGCACACGTACAATCTTAAACAGTGTGGTTTTGATTTCATCATAAACTAAATCCGTGAACCATTTCACAAACATTTGCTTATAATAAAAATCACATTTATATCCTCATAAGGACGTTTGATAGATATGGAAACACCGTTCCCAATCCAAAACCAGATAGCGAAGCTGCTATAAGTTAATACATGGGGTCATTTGGAAGCCCACCAACAAAAGTAAAAGGTTAAACCGTTTTTGAAACATTTGCTAAGGATTAAAATCACATTTATATCGTCACAAGGACTTTTAAAGGATATCGCAACATCGTTCCTAATTCAAAGCCAGATAGCGAGGCTTTTATTACTGAAAACATGGGATCATTAAGAAGCCCACAAACAAAAGTATTAGATTTAAAACCGACATGTAGATCAATCGAATTGATCGGATTGTTGAATGATCTTGGATTTAAAATCCAGTCTGCATGAAAATCTAATGCAACTAGCAACGTAGAACATTTTCATTCAATCTTAATTGAAATGTTCAAGACAGCAGAATTCAAATGTCATATCATTTCATTATCAGATCAATTAACTGTAATGATCGATAAATTCAGTAAGACATTTTATGAAATCGTCGCACACGTACAATCTTAAACAGTGTGGTTTTGAGTTCATCAGAAACTAAATCCGTGAACCATTTCTCAAACATTTGCTAATGATAAAAATCCCATTTATATCGTCATAAGGACTTTTGATGGATATGGCAACACCGTTCCCAATCCAAAACCAGATAGCGAAGCTGCTATAAGTTAATACATGGGGTCATTTGGAAGCCCACAAACAAAAGTAAAAGGTAAAACCGTTTTTGAAACATTTGCTAAGGATTAAAATCGCATTTATATCGTCACAAGGACTTTTAATGGATATCGCAACATCGTTCCTAATTCAAAGCCAGATAGCGAGGCTTTTATTACTGAAATCATGGGATCATTTAGAAGCCAACAAACAAAAGTATTAGATTTAAAACCAACATGTAGATCAATCGATTTGATCGGATTGTTGAATGTTCTTGGATTTAAAATCCAGTCTGCATGAAAATCTAATGCAACTAGCAACGTATAACATTTTCATTCAATCTTAATTGAAATGTTCAAGACAGCAGAATTCAAATGTCATATCATTTCACTATCAGATCAATTAACTGTAATGATCGATAAATTCAGTAAGACATTTTATGAAATCGACGCACACAAACAAACTTAAACAATTTGGTGTTAATTTTATCAGAAACTAAATCCGTGAACCATTTCTCAAACATTTGCTACTGATAAAAATCACATTTATATCGTCATAAGGACTTTTGATGGATATGGCAACACCGTTCCCAATCCAAAACTAGATAGCGAAGCTGCTATAGGTTAATACATGGGGTCATTTGGAAGCCCACAAACAAAAGTAAAAGGTAAAACCGTTTTTGAAACATTTGCTAAGGATTAAAATCGCATTTATATCGTCACAAGGACTTTTAATGGATATCGCAACATCGTTCCTAATTCAAAGCCAGATAGCGAGGCTTTTATTACTGAAATCATGGGATCATTTAGAAGCCTACAAACAAAGGTTTAATATTTCAAACCAACATGTAGATCAATCGATTTGATCGGATTGTTGAATGATCTTTCATTAAAAATTTAGTCTGCATGAAAATCTAATGCAACTAGCAACGTAGAACATTTTCATTCAATCTTAATTGAAATGTTCAAGACAGCAGAATTCAAATGTCATATCATTTCATTATCAGATCAATTAACTGTAATGATTGATAAATTCAGTAAGACATTTTATGAAATCGACACACACGTATAAACTTAACCAGTTTGGTGTTATTTTCAACAGAAACTATATCCGTGAACCATTTCTCAAACATTTGCTAATGATACAAATCACATTTATATCGTCATAAGGACTTTTGATGGATATGGCAACACCGTTCCCAATCCAAAACCAGATAGCGAAGCTGCTATAACTCAATACATGGGGTCATTTAGAAACCCACAAACAAAAGTAAAAGGTTAAACCATTTCAGAAGCATTTTCCATTCATTAAGAAGCCCACAAACAAAAGTAAAAGGTTAAACCATTTCTGAAACACTTACTAAGGATAGAAATCACATTTATATCATCACAAGGACTTTTAATGGATATCGCAACATCGTTCCTAATCCAAAGCCAGAAAGCGAGTCGTTTATAACTAAAATCATGGGATCATTTAGAAGGCCACAAACAAAAGTATTATATTTAAAACCAACATGTAGGTCAATCGATTTGATCGGATTGTTGAATGATCTTGGATTAAAAATATAGTCTGCATGAAAATCTAATGCAACTAGCAACGTAGAACATTTTCATTCAATCTTAATTGAAATGTTCAAGACAGCAGAATTCAAATGTGATATCATTTCATTATCAGATCAATTAACTATAATGATCGATAAATTCAGTTAGACAGTTTATGAAACCGACGCACACAAACAAACTTAAACAGTTTGGTGTTAATTTTATCAGAAACTAAATCCGTGAACCATTTCTCAAACATTTGCTAATGATGAAAATCACATTTATATCGTCATAAGGACTTTTGATGGATATGGAACCACCGTTCCCAATCCAAAACCAGATAGCGAAGCTGCTATAAGTTAATACATGGGGTCATTTGGAAGCCCACCAACAAAAGTAAAAGGTTAAACCGTTTCTGAAGCATTTGCCATTCAGTTAGAAGCCCACAAACAAAAGTAAAAGGTAAAACCGTTTTTGAAACATTTGCTAAGGATTGAAATCACATTTATATCGTCACAAGGACTTTTAATGGATATCGCAACATCGTTCCTAATTCAAAGCCAGATAGCGAGGCTTTTATTACTGAAATCATGGGATCATTTAGAAGCCAACAAACAAAAGTATTAGATTTAAAACCAACATGTAGATCAATCGATTTGATCGGATTGTTGAATGTTCTTGGATTTTAAATTAAGTCTGCATGAAAATCTAATGCAACTAGCAACGTAGAACATTTTCATTCAATCTTAATTGAAATGTTCAAGACAACAGAATTCAAATGTCATATCATTTCACCATCAGATCAATTAACTGTAATGATCGATAAATTCAGTAAGACATTTTATGAAATCGTCGCACACGTACAATCTTAAACAGTGTGGTTTTGATTTCATCATAAACTAAATCCGTGAACCATTTCACAAACATTTGCTTATAATAAAAATCACATTTATATCCTCATAAGGACGTTTGATAGATATGGAAACACCGTTCCCAATCCAAAACCAGATAGCGAAGCTGCTATAAGTTAATACATGGGGTCATTTGGAAGCCCACCAACAAAAGTAAAAGGTTAAACCGTTTTTGAAACATTTGCTAAGGATTAAAATCACATTTATATCGTCACAAGGACTTTTAAAGGATATCGCAACATCGTTCCTAATTCAAAGCCAGATAGCGAGGCTTTTATTACTGAAATCATGGGATCATTTAGAAGCCAACAAACAAAAGTATTATATTTAAATCCAACATGTAGATCAATCGATTTGATCGGATTGTTGAATGATCTTGGATTTAAAATCCAGTCTGCATGAAAACCTAATAGTTGCATTAGAACGTAGAACATTTTCATTCAATCTTAATTGAAATGTTCAAGACAGCAGAATTCAAATGTCATATCATTTCACCATCAGATCAATTAACTATAATGATCGATAATTTCAGTTAGACAGTTTATGAAACCGACGAACACAAACAAACTTAAACAAATTGGTGTTTATTTTATCAGAAACTAAATCCGTGAACCATTTCTCAAACATTTGATAATGATGAAAATCACATTTATATCGTCATAAGGACTTTTGATGGATATGGAACCACCGTTCCCAATCCAAAACCAGATAGCGAAGCTGCTATAAGTTAATACATGGGGTCATTGGGCACAAAATTAAAAGTTTAAACCATTTCTGAAGCATTTGCCATTCATTTAGAAGCCCACAAACAAAAGTAAAAGGTAAAACCGTTTCTGGCATATTTGCTAAGGATTAAAAACACATTTATATCGTCACAAGGACTTTTAATGGATATCGCAACATCGTTTCTAATTCAAAGCCGGATAGCGAGGCTTTTATTACTGAAATCATGGGATCATTTAGAAGCCCACAAACAAAAGTTTTATATTTAAAACCGACATGTAGATCAATCGATTTGATCGGATTGTTGAATGATCTTGGATTTAAAATCCAGTCTGCATGAAAATCTAATGCAATTTGCAACGTAGAACATTTTCATTCAATCTTAATTGAAATGTTCAAGCAGAATTCAAATGTCATATCATTTCACCATCAGATCAATTAACTGTAATGATCGATAAATTCAGTAAGAATTGTATGAAATCGACGCACACGTACAAACTTAAACAATTTGGTGTTAATTTTATCAGAAACTACATCCGTGAACCATTTCTCAAACATTTGCTACTGATAAAAATCACATTTATATCGTCATAAAGGCTTTTGATGGATATGGCAACACCGTTCCCAATCCAAAACCAGATAGCGAAGCTGCTATAAGTTAATACATGGGGTCATTTGGAAGCCCACAAACAAAAGTAAAGGTTAAACCGTTTTTGAAACATTTGCTAAGGATTAAAATCACATTTATATCGTCACAAGGACTTTTAATGGATATCGCAACATCGTTCCTAATTCAAAGCCAGATAGCGAGGCTTTTATTACTGAAATCATGGGATCATTTAGAAGCCAACAAACAAAGGTTTTATATTTAAAACCGACATGTAGATCAATCGAATTGATTGGATTGTTGAATGATCTTGGATTTAAAATGCAGTCTGCGTGAAAATCTAATGCAACTAGCAACGTAGAACATTTTCATTCAATCTTAATTGAAATGTTCAAGACAGCAGAATTCAAATGTCATATCATTTCACCATCAGATCAATTAACTGTATTGATCGATAAATTCAGTTAGACAGTTTATGAAACCGACGAACACAAACAAACTTAAACAGTGTGGTGTTGATTTCATCATAAACTAAATCCGTGAACCATTTCTCAAACATTTGCTTCTGATTTAAATCACATTTATTTCGTCATAAGGACTTTTGATGGATATGGCAACACCGTTCCCAATCCAAAACCAGATAGCGAAGCTGCTATAAGTTAATACATGGGGTCATTTGGAAGCCCACAAACAAAAGTAAAAGGTTAAACCGTTTTTGAAACATTTGCTAAGGATTAAAATCACATTTATATCGTCACAAGGACTTTTAATGGATATCGCAACATCGTTCCTAATTCAAAGCCAGATAGCGAGGCTTTTATTACTGAAATCATGGGATCATTTAGAAGCCAACAAACAAAGGTTTTATATTTAAAACCGACATGTAGATCAATCGAATTGATTGGATTGTTGAATGATCTTGGATTTAAAATCTAGTCTGCATGAAAATCTAATGCAACTAGCAACGTAGAACATTTTCATTCAATCTTAATTGAATTGTTCAAGACAGCAGAATTCAAATGTCATATCATTTCACTATCAGATCAATTAACTGTAATGATCGATAAATTCAGTAAGACATTTTATGAAATCGACACACACGTACAAACTTAAACAGTTTGGTGTTATTTTCAACAGAAACTATATCCGTGAACCATTTCTCAAACATTTGCTAATGATACAAATCACATTTATATCGTCATAAGGACTTTTGATGGATATGGCAACACCGTTCCCAATCCAAAACCAGATAGCGAAGCTTCTATAACTCAATACATGGGGTCATTTAGAAACCCACAAACAAAAGTAAAAGGTAAAACCGTTTTTGAAACATTTGCTATGGATTAAAATCACATTTATATCGTCACAAGGACTTTTAATGGATATCGCAACATCGTTCCTAATTCAAAGCCAGATTGCGAGGCTTTTATTACTGAAATCATGGGATCATTTAGAAGCCCACAAACAAAGGTTTTATAGTTTAAACCAACATGTAGATCAATCGATTTGATCGGATTGTTGAATGATCTTGGATTTAAAATCCAGTCTGCATGAAAATCTAATGCAACTAGGAACGTAGAACATTTTCATTCAATCTTAATTGAAATGTTCAAGACAGCAGAATTCAAATGTCATATTATTTCATTATCAGATCAATTAACTGTAATGATCGATAAATTCAGTAGGACATTTTATGAAATCGACGTACACAAACAAACTTAAACAGTTTGTTGTTACTTTCATCAGAAACTCAATCCGTGAACCATTTCTCAAACATTTGCTAATGATGAAAATCACATTTTTATCGTCATAAGGTCTCTTGATGGATATGGCAACAACGTTTCCAATCCAAAACCAGATAGCGGAGCTGCTATATTTCAATACATGGGGTCATTTAGAAGCCCAAAACAAAAGTAAAAGGTTAAACCATTTCTGAAGCATTTGCCATTCAATTAGAAGCCCACAAACAAAAGTAAAAGGTTAAACCATTTCTGAAACACTAACTAACGATAGAAATCACATTTATATCATCACAAGGACTTTTAATGGATATCGCAACATCGTTCCTAATTCAAAGCCAGATAGCGAGGCTTTTATTACTGAAATCATGGGATCATTTAGAAGCCCACATACAAAAGTATAACATTTAAAACCAACATGTAGATCAATCGATTTGATCGGATTGTTGAATGATCTTGGATTTAAAATCCAGTCTGCATGAAAATCTAATGCAACTAGCAACGTAGAACATTTTCATTCAATCTTAATTGAAATGTTCAAGACAGCAGAATTCAAATGTCATATCATTTCACCATCAGATCAATTAACTGTAATGATCGATAAATTCAGTAAGACATTTTATGAAATCGTCGCACACGCACAATCTTAAACAGTGTGGTTTTGATTTCATCAGAAACTAAATCCGTGAACCATTTCACAAACATTTGCTGATTATAAAAATCACATTTATATCCTCATAAGGACGTTTGATAGATATAGAAACACCGTTCCCAATCCAAAACCAGATGACGAAGCTGCTATAAGTTAATACATGGGGTCATTTGGAAGCCCACCAACAAAAGTAAAAGGTTAAACCGTTTCTGAAACATTTGCCATTCAGTTAGAAGCCCACAAACAAAAGTAAAAGGTAAAACCGTTGCCGAAACATTTGCTAAGGATTAAAAGCACATTTATATCGTCACAAGGACTTTTAATGGATATCGCAACATCGTTCCTAATTCAAAGCCAGATAGCGAGGCTTTTATTACTGAAATCATGGGATCATTTAGAAGCCAACAAACAAAAGTATTAGATTTAAAACCAACATGTAGATCAATCGATTTGATCGGATTGTTGAATGTTCTTGGATTTAAAATCCAGTCTGCATGAAAATCTAATGCAACTAGCAACGTAGAACATTTTCATTCAATCTTAATTGAAATGTTCAAGACAGCAGAACTCAAATGTCATATCATTTCACCATCAGATCAATTAACTATAATGATCGATAAATTCAGTTAGACAGTTTATGAAACCGACGAACACAAACAAACTTAAACAGTTTGGTGTTAATTTTATCAGAAACTAAATTCGTGAACCATTTCTCAAACATTTGCTAATGATGAAAATCACATTTATATCGTCATAAGGACTTTTGATGGATATGGCAACACCGTTCCCAATCCAAAACCAGATAGCGAAGCTGCTATAAGTTAATACATGGGGTCATTTGGAAGCCCACAAACAAAAGTAAAAGGTAAAACCGTTTTTGAAACATTTGCTAAGGATAGAAATCACATTTATGTCGTCACAAGGACTTTTAATGGATATCGCAACATCGTTCCTAATTCAAAGCCAGATAGCGAGGCTTTTAATACTGAAATCATGGGATCATTTAGAAGCCCACATACAAAAGTATTAGATTTAAAACCAACATGTAGATCAATCGATTTGATCAGATTGTTGAATGGTCTTGGATTTAAAATCCAGTCTGCATGAAAATCTAATGCAACTAGCAACGTAGAACATTTTCAATCAATCTTAATTAAAATGTTCAAGACAGCAGAATTCAAATGTCATATCATTTCACCATCAGATCAATTAACTGTGATGATCGATAAATTCAGTAAGACATTTTATGAAATGGACGCACACTTACAAACTTAAACAGTGTGGTGTTGATTTCATCAGAAACTAAATCCGTGAACCATTTCTCAAACATTTGCTAATGATACAAATTACATTTATATCGTCATAAGGACTTTTGATGGATATGGCAACACCGTTCCCAATCCAAAACCAGATAGCGAAGCTTCTATAACTCAATACATGGGGTCATTTAGAAACCCACAAACAAAAGTAAAAGGTTAAACCATTTCAGAAGCATTTGCCATTCATTAAGAAGCCCACAAACAAAAGTAAAAGGTTAAACCATTTCTGAAACACTTACTAAGGATAGAAATCACATTTATTTCATCACAAGGACTTTTAATGGATATCGCAACATCGTTCCTAATCCAAAGCCAGAAAGCGAGTCTTTTATAACTAAAATCATGGGATCATTTAGAAGGCCACAAACAAAAGTATTAGATTTAAAACCAACATATAGATCAATCGATTTGATCGGATTGTTGAATGTTCTTGGATTTAAAATCCAGTCTGCATGAAAATCTAATGCAACTAGCAACGTAGAACATTTTAATCCAATCTTAATTGAATTGATCAAGACAACAGAATTCAAATGTCATATCATTTCACTATCAGATCAATTAACTGTAATGATCGATAAATTCAGTAAGACATTTTGTGAAATCGACGCACACGTACAAACTTAAACAGTGCGGTGTTGATTTCATCATAAACTAAATCCGTGAACCATTTCTCAAACATTTGCTTCTGATTTAAATTTCATTTATATCGTCATAAGGACTTTTGATGGATATGGCAACACCGTTCCCAATCCAAAACCAGATAGCGAAGCTGCTATAAGTTAATACATGGGGTCATTTGGAAGCCCACAAACAAAAGTAAAAGGTTAAACCGTTTTTGAAACATTTGCTAAGGATTAAAATCACATTTATGTCGTCACAAGGACTTTTAATGGATATCGCAACATCGTTCCTAATTCAAAGCCAGATAGCGAGGTTTTTATTACTGAAATCATGGGATCATTTAGAAGCCCACATACAAAAGTATAACATTTAAAACCAACATGTAGATCAATCGATTTGATCGGATTGTTGAATGATCTTGGATTTAAAATCCAGTCTGCGTGAAAATCTAATGCAACTAGCAACGTAGAACATTTTCATTCAATCTTAATTGAAATGTTCAAGACAGCAGAATTCAAATGTCATATCATTTCACCATCAGATCAATTAACTGTAATGATCGATAAATTCAGTAAGACATTTTATGAAATCGTCGCACACGTACAATCTTAAACAGTGTGGTTTTGATTTCATCAGAAACTAAATCCTGTGAACCATTTCTCAAACATTTGCTTCTGATTAAAATCACATTTATATCGTCATAAAGACTTTTGATGGATATGGCAACACCGTTTCCAATCCAAAACCAGATAGCGAAGCTTCTATAACTCAATACATGGGGTCATTTAGAAACCCACAAACAAAAGTAAAAGGTTAAACCATTTCAGAAGCATTTGCCATTCATTAAGAAGCCCACAAACAAAAGTAAAAGGTTAAACCATTTCTGAAACACTTACTAAGGATAGAAATCACATTTATATCATCACAAGGACTTTTAATGGATATCGCAACATCGTGCCTAATCCAAAGCCAGAAAGCGAGTCTTTTATAACTAAAATCATGGGATCATTTAGAAGGCCACAAACAAAAGTATTAGATTTAAAACCAACATATAGATCAATCGATTTGATCGGATTGTTGAATGTTCTTGGATTTAAAATCCAGTCTGCATGAAAATCTAATGCATTTTGCAACGTAGAACATTTTCATTCAATCTTAATTGAAATGTTCAAGACAGCAGAATTCAAACGTCATATCATTTCACCATCAGATCAATTAACTGTAATGATCGATAAATTCAGTAAGACATTTTATGAAATCGACGCACACGTACAAACTTAAACAGTGTGGTGTTGATTTCATCAGAAACTAAATCCATGAACCATTTCTCAAACATTTGCTACTGATTTAAATCACATTTATGTCGTCATAAGGACGTTTGATGAATATGGCAACAACGTTCCCAATCCAAAACCAGATAGCGAAGCTGCTATAAGTTAATACATGGGGTCATTTGGAAGCCCACAAACAAAAGTAAAAGGTTAAACCGTTTTTGAAACATTTGCTAAGGATTAAAATCACATTTATGTCGTCACAAGGACTTTTAATGGATATCGCAACATCGTTCCTAATTCAAAGCCAGATAGCGAGGCTTTTATTACTGAAATCATGGGATCATTTAGAAGCCCACATACAAAAGTATAACATTTAAAACCAACATGTAGATCAATCGATTTGATCGGATTGTTGAATGATCTTGGATTAAAAATATAGTCTGCATGAAAATCTAATGCAACTAGCAACGTAGAACATTTTCATTCAATCTTAATTGAAATGTTCAAGACAGCAGAATTCAAATGTCATATCATTTCACCATCAGATCAATTAACTGTATTGATCGATAAATTCAGTAAGACATTTTATGAAATCGACGCACACGTACAAACTTAAACAATTTGGTGTTAATTTGATCAGAAACCTAATCCGTGAATCATTTTTCAAACATTTGCTAATGATTTTTATCACATTTATGTCGTCATAAGGACGTTTGATGAATATGGCAACAACGTTCCCAATCCAAAACCAGATAGCGAAGCTGCTATAAGTTAATACATGGGGTCATTTGGAAGCCCACAAACAAAAGTAAAAGGTTAAACCGTTTTTGAAACATTTGCTAAGGATTAAAATCACATTTATGTCGTCACAAGGACTTTTAATGGATATCGCAACATCGTTCCTAATTCAAAGCCAGATTGCGAGGCTTTTTTTTACTGAAATCATGGGATCATTTAGAAGCCCACAAACAAAGGTTTATTATTTAAAACCAACATGTAGATCAATCGATTTGATCGGATTGTTGAATGATCTTGGATTAAAAATATAGTCTGCATGAAAATCTAATGCAACTAGCAACGTAGAACATTTTCATTCAATCTTAATTGAAATGTTCAAGACAGCAGAATTCAAATGTCATATCATTTCACCATCAGATCAATTAACTGTATTGATCGATAAATTCAGTAAGACATTTTATGAAATCGACGCACACGTACAAACTTAAACAATTTGGTGTTAATTTGATCAGAAACCTAATCCGTGAATCATTTTTCAAACATTTGCTAATGATTTAAATCACATTTATGTCGTCATAAGGACGTTTGATGAATATGGCAACAACGTTCCCAATCCAAAACCAGATAGCGAAGCTGCTATAAGTTAATACATGGGGTCATTTGGAAGCCCACCAACAAAAGTAAAAGGTTAAACCGTTTCTGAAGCATTTGCCATTCAGTTAGAAGCCAACAAACAAAAGTAAAAGGTAAAACCGTTGCTGAAACATTTGCTAAAGATTAAAAGCTTATTTATATCGTCACAAGGACTTTTAATGGATATCGCAACATCGTTCCTAATTCAAAGCCAGATTGCGAGGCTTTTATTACTGAAATCATGGGATCATTTAGAAGCCCACAAACAAAGGTTTATTATTTAAAACCAACATGTAGATCAATCGATTTGATCGGATTGTTGAATGATCTTGGATTAAAAATATAGTCTGCATGAAAATCTAATGCAACTAGCAACGTAGAACATTTTCATTCAATCTTAATTGAAATGTTCAAGACAGCAGAATTCAAATGTCATATCATTTCATTATCAGATCAATTAACTGTAATGATCGATAAATTGAGTAAGACATTTTATGAAATGGACGCACACGTACAAACTTAAACAATTTGGTGTTAATTTGATCAGAAACCTAATCCGTGAATCATTTCTCAAACATTTGCTAATGATTTATATCACATTTATGTCGTCATAAGGACGTTTGATGAATATGGCAACAACGTTCCCAATCCAAAACCAGATAGCGAAGCTGCTATAAGTTAATACATGGGGTCATTTGGAAGCCCACAAACAAAAGTAAAAGGTAAAACCGTTTTTGAAACATTTGCTAAGGATTAAAATCACATTTATATCGTCACAAGGACTTTTAATGGATATCGCAACATCGTTCCTAATTCAAAGCCAGATAGCGAGGCTTTTATTACTGAAAACATGGGATCATTAAGAAGCCAACAAACAAAAGTATTAGATTTAAAACCGACATGTAGATCAATCGAATTGATCGGTGTACAAACTTACGGATTTCGGATGTGGCTTGGTTATTTACCTGAAGTCGTTTTAAGATTTTTTAGCAGAAGAGCGCGATTTATTATTCGCTAGTGGTATTTATAGCCCCTGGTGCATTGTGAGTGCTTGAGCGCCGTTATTTGAGGGCTCCTGGCACTCACTAAATGACGGCGTATACTTAACGAAGTGTCGCTTTGCCTGTCATAAGTGTAAACATACTCCCCCCCATGACAGAATGTCATATCGAAAACAATTAACGCGTGGTTGAGCACATGGTTGGTCATTCAGCGGCTAAAGGTAGTATGCAAATTTTACAAATTGGACGGAGAATGATGCCCTTTGTTGTTTTTAGTTTTTCTACCCTTGTGAGATGATCTTCTCCCGGATGAATCTCGACGATACGTGCGAGGGGCCATTGTGTGGTTGGTAAAGATTCATCGATAAGGATTACCAATCTACCAGGTAGTATATCGTTGGCTGGCTGGTAACTCATGGTGTCTCTCTGCATTTCCTGCAAGTATTCCGTCGCCCAATGCTTCCAGAAGCGTTGCACCACTAGTTGCCACCGCTGAAGATCGTCGAGCGTGTATGTTTTCAGCCCAGTATAGTCCGGAACAGGAACTGCGTGCATTGAGGAACCGATGAGAAAGTGGGCTGGCGTAAGAGCGGCCAAATCATTTGGGTCGTCAGACATGGGCAACAGCGGACGTGAATTCATGGCAGCCTCTATTTGATGAAGGATAGTGCAATATCCTTCATATGACAGCCTCGAGCTGCCAAGATGACGGTAAATATGTCGCTTGGCTGTCTTCACAGCTGCCTCCCACAATCCGCCGAAGTGAGGAGCCTTAGGAGGAGCGAAATGCCAGGTGATGCCTTTGCTAGCACAGTCTGTGCCAATAATTTTGTTTTGTTGTTCATCGTGGAACATTTCAAAAAGTTCACTAAGCTCGTGCGCTGCGCCTTCGAAGTTTTTGCCGTTGTCAGAGTGTATATGCGCTGGTAATCCGCGCCGGGATGTGAAGCGTTGCAATGCCGCTAGAAATCCGGCTGTGGTGAGGTCTCCAACGAGTTCTAGATGAACTGCCTTCGTTGCAAAACACACAAAAATGCATAAGTAACTTTTCATTGCAGCCGCACGGCGATGCACTGGTTTTAGGTAAAATGGACCAGCGTAGTCCACTCCAGTTACGGAAAACGGTCGACTGGGGGTGATGCGTGCCGATGGGAGCTGGCCGATTTGCTGATGTTCAACTTTCGGTTCTTGGCGTATGCACCGGAAGCAATTTCGAACGATTTTTTTTACTAGATGTCTACCATCAAGTGGCCAATACGTTTCCCGTATCTGAGAGAGTAGTAATCGTCCACCTCCATGCATGAGTTTCTCGTGGTAATGAATTGCGATGAGGTGAGCGAATCTGTGATTTTTGGGAAGCACAATGGGATGTTGGGCTTGATATGGAAGTTGGGAGAGCTTCAATCGTCCCCCTACTCGCAATATTCCATGACTGTCGAGGAACGGATTCAGTCTTCGTAACGGAGATTGTTTTATCAAGGCCTCGCCCTTCATCAGTTGTCGTAGCTCGGTTGAAAATGCGTCTTGCTGTGCCAAACGACATAGCACAGTTTTAGCAGCTTCCATTTAATCCGGAGTGATGACTGAAGGTGTAGTCATGTGTAATGGTGTGCGTTGAGTTCTGACCTTATCCTTGGAGTTACGCGTGAAGCGAATGCAGTATGCAACTATACGCAACAGTCGCGTGTAGCTTGAACATAACGTGAACCAAGGATGATCGCTAATTGTATTAATAGGTGCAGCGCTTGTGTGGCGAATCTCGAGATTTATATCTTCATCAGGGTCAGGGATGAAGTTGGGCCAGTGGGAAGAGGGTAGTGCCAACCACTCTGGACCATAGGCCCACAGCTTGCTCTTTAGAAAGTCTACCGCTGACATGCCACGTGATACTAAATCTGCGGGATTCGATGTGCCGGGTACATGTCGCCACTGTCGCGGGTGTGTATAGTGCTGTACTTCAGATACTCGGTTACCCACGAATGTGGCCCAGGTGTTTGGTGCCGCGCTAATCCACTTTAAGGTGATGGTAGAATCAGACCAAAAGAATGATTCTGCTGCGTCTAGTCCCATCGCCTTCTTGACTCGGTTGCAAAGCTGGCCGCCTAACACTGCAGCACACAGTTCAAGTCGAGGGAGTGTGACACGTTTAAGTGGTGCGACTCGCGATTTGGACGATAGTAGAGTAATGTGAACTTCTCCTTTTTGACTTTCGCATCGAGCATAAATACAGACTCCGTAAGCTGCTTCTGACGCATCACAAAAGGTATGTAGCTGCACTCTGGTGTCAGTTAACAATGCATAGCGATTAATCTTAAAACTGGAAAGAAGTGGCCAGTCTTGCTGAATATCCTTCCACTTTTTACCGATGGAGGCAGAGACAGGATCGTCCCAGCCGGTTTTCTGCAACCACAACTCCTGCATCATAATTTTGGCTCGCACAATAATCGGAGAGATCAAGCCAAGCGGATCGAACATTCGTGCTATGTTGGAAAGTATGCTCCGTTTGGTGAGGTTTGATGTGTCAGTATCGATGGTGGATTTGAAGGACAATACATCATGTTCTGGCTCCCACGAAATCCCAAGAGTCTTCACGGTTTCGGCTGGTACAAACTGCAGCGCTGACTGTGTTCCGATCTAATCTGCGGTTAATCCTTTGAGCACATCTAACCGATTTGACGTCCATTTTCGTAGCTCAAATCCGCCCTTGCGAAGTAATTCGCCTAGTCCTACTCGTAGGCGACGAGCATCCTCGACGGAATCTGCACCACCGATGAAATCGTCCACGTAGAAATTTCGTTTCAACGCGGTTGCTGCAACAGGATATGCGGTTCCTTCATCGGTTGCAAGCTGCAGTAAGGTTCGAGTTGCAAGGAAAGACGATGGCGATAATCCATATGTTACAGTGTTCAGTTCATAATATTGGATCGGTGAATGCGGAGTGAACCGGAAGCAAATGCGGGCATATTTTCGGTCATCTGGATGCAGCAGTATTTGGCGATACATTTTAGTGATGTCTCCTACAAGGGCTACCTTGTATGTGCGAAATTGAAGGATGATGTCCAGCAATTCATCCTGAACTGTTGGGCCAACACATAAGATTTCGTTGATTGAGTATCCAGTGGATGTTTTTGAGGAACCATCAAATACTACTCTAGTTTTCGTTGTAGAGCTAGACGCCTTGAATACAGGGTGGTGTGGCAGATAGTATCCTGATTCGTGATCGCTGGGAACATTAATTGGCGTCATGTGACCTAAGTCCAAATACTCGCGCATGAAGTCATGATATGCTGTTTTCACATCAGGATTGCGTTCTAGTCGTTTTTCAAGCATTGTGAAACGCCGTAGATCTGATGCTTTGGACAATCCCAGTTTCTCTTCAAAATCAGGCTGCTTTGGTAAGCGGACAATATAACGACCAGTATCGTCTCGTTGCGTTGTTTCACGGTATAGTTTTTCACAGTACCGTTCTTCAGTTGAGTAACCATCTCTACCATGTAACTCTTCCACTTTCCAGAATCGCTCGAGTGATTCTTCAAGCGTGCTCATGCAAATGACGGAAGACGCGTTACATATTTCAGGATTGCTATTCGAGGAGGATGCGGAGCCGCTCACTATCCACCCAAATACACTTTCGATGAGGACAGGAAGGCTCGACGAGATTTTATATTGCGCCCCGCTTTGGAAAAACGTGTGGTAATGCCGGGCACCGAGGATAAGATCGAGCGGTGCCGACTTACTAAATTGGGGGTCGGCAAGCATAAAATTAGACGGTAGTTGCCATTTGTCCATATGCACGTCATGTGCTGGCAAATTACCGATCAATTTGTCCACGATCAAAAAGTCAGCATTCAGTTCGTACGGGTTCGTTCGAGAGGAGATTTTCGCCTGCACCGATTTCTTCACCGATGTGGAAGACTGACCCGCACCGATAAGTGTGATGTTGATCGGGTTTTGTTTTAGACCTAGTCGATGAGCGAGCCGGGTGCTCATCAGGTCAGGCTGAGAGGCACTATCCAATAGCGCTCGTGCTGGATGCATGATGCCATGTGCATCAAGAATGTGTACCACGGCAGTTTGCAGAAACACGTTATCATAGGTGTGCTTGCTTGCGTGTGCTGCTACGTAGTGTCTTTGTGTATTTGCCGTGTGATCGTCTGCGTTGTGTGATGGGTGTGCCGGAACATTTCGCGCAGCTGGCGTAGAGGATGCAGTGGGAAATGTGCCGGGCGTATTGTGTGACGTGTGCAACAGTGTGTGGTGAGATAAATTGCAGTGTCGACACTTATATTGCGAAGCGCAATCGCGCGCTCGGTGATTGTCCCGCAAACAATTCAGGCATAACCTTTTAGACATTACTTGTTGATACCGATCTTCGGGACTCATAGTAATGAATCGTGGGCATTTCGTGATATTATGCTCATGTTGGCATATGAGGCAGTTGCGTGTATCACGAGGGATGGATGGAACACTAGTCACTCGAGTGAGTGTCGTTTGCTTTGGTACGAAGTATGAAGGGTTTCCGCTAGGTGGCGCTTCGGTATTATTTACCATCAGAGTTTCGAGCACTCGCATTCGGCGTTGCAAAAATGCCACTAAGCTTTCGTAGCTGGGGTTTTCATTGGTGGAAGCAAGTTCCTCCCAATCGCGTAGCGTTGTGGCGGGTAGTTTTGTGCATAGTAAATGCTCTAACAAACTACTCCAAGCTTCTGTATTTTCACCCAAATGTCTTAAAGTTTTTTTGTGGCGCTCGAATTCATCCACTAGCTGATGAGGGGTCGACGCGCTTTCCCGCTTAACGGTAGCCATTCCGAACAGAGCCTGCAAGTGACGCTTCTTCAACAGATACTCGTTGGAGTACCGATCTGTTAATATTTTCCATGCGATCTCATAATTCGCGGCACTTATGGTGATCGACTCGATTATCCTAGCGGCTTCCCTTTTCAATGATGCTCGCAAGTAATGGAATTTTTGGATGGACGGCAATTCAGGGTTGTCATGAATCAAACCCTCAAAAGTGTCCCTAAATGTAAGCCATTGCATGTAATCACCATCGAATTCGGGAAGCGCGATGGTGGGGAGTTTGATGCCAACCAGCGGGCTAGTGCCAAAGCTTTGTGCTGCGTTGATGTTTCGAGGAGCTTCCATCCTTTTAGCCTTTAACTGCGAGTGAACGCGTATGAGACGTGGCTCAAAATCATCGCGTAAAGCAGCGTTGTGTAGAGCCTCTTCCTCGGTGGTTGCCGAATCTTCTAACTGGCACTGAATTTTTTCCAAATCAGCCGACAGTTGATCGAATTTCGATATGCGCGTCTCAATCTCTATCGTGTCTCGTTCCGATATAAAGTCGATAAGGAATTTTTCATGTCGATCTAGCGAGACAAGCAAAATTGCCCTTCGAGATGACAATATAACAGTAGATGCCGGCATGATCGGTTATGTTGTAGTTTCGTTCGCGGTGAATAGACGGGAATAGTTGCTGTGTTACAACGTACGTTTTCGCGTCAAAATTGCACTGTGTTCACGAGAATCCGTAAATTAAAATAACCAGCAATTCGGCTTATCCTGGTCACGGCACCATATGTACAAACTTACGGATTTCGGATGTGGCTTGGTTATTTACCTGAAGTCGTTTTAAGATTTTTTAGCAGAAGAGCGCGATTTATTATTCGCTAGTGGTATTTATAGCCCCTGGTGCATTGTGAGTGCTTGAGCGCCGTAATTTGAGGGCTCCTGGCACTCACTAAATGACGGCGTATACTTAACGAAGTGTCGCTTTGCCTGTCATAAGTGTTAACAATCGGATTGTTGAATGATCTCGGATTTAAAATCCAGTCTGCATGAAAATCTAATGCAACTAGCAACGTAGAACATTTTCATTCAATCTTAATTGAAATGTTCAAGACAGCAGAATTCAAATGTCATATCATTTCACCATCAGATCAATTAACTGTAATGATTGATAAATTCAGTAAGACATTTTATGAAATCGACACACACGTACAATCTTAAACAGTGTGGTTTTGAGTTCATCAGAAACTAAATCCGTGAACCATTTCTCAAACATTTGCTAATGATACAAATCACATTTATATCGTCATAAGGACTTTTGATGGATATGGCAACACCGTTCCCAATCCAAAACCAGATAGCGAAGCTTCTATAACTCAATACATGGGGTCAGTTGGAAACCCACAAACAAAAGTAAAAGGTTAAACCATTTCAGAAGCATTTTCCATTCATTAAGAAGCCCACAAACAAAAGTAAAAGGTTAAACCATTTCTGAAACACTTACTAAGGATAGAAATCACATTTATATCATCACAAGGACTTTTAATGGATATCGCAACATCGTTCCTAATCCAAAGCCATAAAGCGAGGCTTTTATATTTAAAATCATGGGATCATTTAGAAGCCCACAAACAAAAGTATTAGATTTAAAACCAACATGTAGATCAATCGATTTGATCAGATTGTGGAATGGTCTTGGATTTAAAATCCAGTCTGCATGAAAATCTAATGCAACTAGCAACGTAGAACATTTTCATTCAATCTTAATTGAATTGTTCAAGACAGCAGAATTCAAATGTCATATCATTTCACTATCAGATCAATTAACTGTGATGAGCGATAAATTCAGTAAGACATTTTATGAAATCGACGCACACAAACAAACTTAAACAATTTGGTGTGAATTTTATCAGAAACTAAATCCGTGAACCATTTCACAAACATTTGCTAATTAAAAAAATCCCATTTATATCCTCATAAGGACGTTTGATAGATATGGAAACACCGTTCCCAATCCAAAACCAGATAGCGAAGCTGCTATAAGTTAATACATGGGGTCATTTGGAAGCCCACAAACAAAAGTAAAAGGTTAAACCGTTTTTGAAACATTTGCCAAGGATTAAAATCACATTTATATCGTCACAAGGACTTTTAATGGATATCGCAATATCGTTCCTGATTCAAAGCAAGATAGCGAGGCTTTTTTTACTGAAATCATGGGATCATTTAGAAGCCCACATACAAAAGTATAACATTTTAAACCAACATGTAGATCAATCGATTTGATCGGATTGTTGAATGATCTTGGATTTAAAATCCAGTCTGCATGAAAATCTAATGCAACTAGCAACGTAGAACATTTTCATTCAATCTTAACTGAAATGTTCAAGACAGCAGAACTCAAATGTCATATCATTTCACCATCAGATCAATTAACTATAATGATCGATAAATTCAGTTAGACAGTTTATGAAACCGACGCACACAAACAAACTTAAACAGTTTGGTGTTAATTTAATCAGAAACTAAATCCGTAAACCATTTCTCAAACATTTGCTAATGATGAAAATCACATTTATATCGTCATAAGGACTTTTGATGGATTTGGAACCACCGTTCCCAATCCAAAACCAGATAGCGAAGCTGCTATAAGTTAATACATGGGGTCATTTGGAAGCCCACAAACAAAATTAAAAGGTTAAACCGTTTTAAAACATTTGTTAAGGATTAAAATCACATTTATATCGTCATAAGGACTTTTGATGGATATGGCAACACCGTTCCCAATCCAAAACCAGATAGCGAAGCTGCTATAAGTTAATACATGGGGTCATTTGGAAGCCCACAAACAAAAGTAAAAGGTAAAACCGTTTTTGAAACATTTGCTAAGGATTGAAATCACATTTATATCGTCACAAGGACTTTTAATGGATATCGCAACATCGTTCCTAATTCAAAGCCAGATAGCGAGGCTTTTATTACTGTAATCATGGGATCATTTAGAAGCCAACAAACCAAAGTATTAGATTTAAAACCAACATGTAGATCAATCGATTTGATCGGATTGTTGAATGTTCTTGGATTTAAAATTAGGTCTGCATGAAAATCTAATGCAACTAGCAACGTAGAACATTTTCATTCAATCTAAATTGAAATGTTCAAGACAACAGAATTCAAATGTCATTTCACCATCAGATCAATTAACTGTAATGATCGATAAATTCAGTAAGACATTTTATGAAATCGACGCACACTTACAAACTTAAACAGTGTGGTGTTGATTTCATCAGAAACTAAATCCGTGCACCATTTCTCAAACATTTGCTACTGATTTAAATCACATTTATGTCGTCATAAGGACGTTTGATGAATATGGCAACAACGTTCCCAATCCAAAACCAGATAGCGAAGCTGCTATAAGTTAATACATGGGGTCATTTGGAAGCCCACAAACAAAAGTAAAAGGTTAAACCGTTGCTGAAACATTTGCTAAGGATTAAAATCACATTTATGTCGTCACAAGGACTTTTAATGGATATCGCAACATCGTTCCTAATCCAAAGCCAGAAAGCGAGGCTTTTATAACTAAAATCATGGGATCATTTAAGAGACCACAAACAAAAGTATTAGATTTAAAACCAACATATAGATCAATCGATTTGATCGGATTGTTGAATGGTCTTGGATTTAAAATCCAGTCTGCGTGAAAATCTAATGCAACTAGCAACGTAGAACATTTTCATTCAATCTTAATTGAATTGTTCAAGACAGCAGAATTCAAATGTCATATCATTTCACTATCAGATCAATTAACTGTGATGATCGATAAATTCAGTAAGACATTTTATGAAATCGACGCACACTTACAAACTTAAACAGTGTGGTGTTGATTTCATCAGAAACTAAGTCCGTGAACCATTTCACAAACATTTGCTTATTATAAAAATCACATTTATATCCTCATAAGGACGTTTGATAGATATGGAAACACCGTTCCCAATCCAAAACCAGATAGCGAAGCTGCTATAAGATAATACATGGGGTCATTTGGCAGCCCACCAACAAAAGTAAAAGGTTAAACCGTTTCTGAAGCATTTGCCATTCAGTTAGAAGCCCACAAACAAAAGTAAAAGGTAAAACCGTTGCTGAAACATTTGCTAAAGATTAAAAGCACATTTATATCGTCACAAGGACTTTTAATGGATATCGCAACATCGTTCCTAATTCAAAGCCAGATAGCGAGGCTTTTATTACTGAAATCATGGGATCATTTAGAAGCCAACAAACAAAAGTATTAGATTTAAAACCAACATGTAGATCAATCGATTTGATCGGATTGTTGAATGTTCTTGGATTTAAAATTAAGTCTGCATGAAAATCTAGTGCAGCTAGCAATGTAGAACATTTTCATTCAATCTAAATTGAAATGTTCAAGACAACAGAATTCAAATCTCATATCATTTCACCATCAGATTAATTAACTGTAATCATTGATAAATTCAGTGAGACATTTTATGAAATCGACGCACACAAAAAACTTAAACAGTGTGGTGTTGATTTCATAAGAAACTAAATCCGTGAACCATTTCTCAAACATTTGCTACTGATTTAAATCACATTTATGTCGTCATAAGGACGTTTGATGAATATGGCAACAACGTTTCCAATCCAAAACCAGATAGCGAAGCTGCTATAAGTTAATACATGGGGTCATTTGGAAGCCCACAAACAAAAGTAAAAGGTAAAATCGTTGCTGAAACATTTGCTAAGGATTAAAAGCACATTTATATCGTCACAAGGACTTTTAATGGATATCGCAACATCGTTCCTAATTCAAAGCCAGATAGCGAGGCTTTTATTACTGAAATCATAGGATCATTTAGAAGCCCACAAACAAAGGTTTTATATTTAAAACCGACATGTAGATCAATCGATTTGATCGGATTGTTGAATGATCTTGGATTAAAAATATAGTCTGCATGAAAATCTAATGCAACTAGCAACGTAGAACATTTTCATTCAATCTTAATTGAAATGTTCAAGACAGCAGAATTCAAATGTCATATCATTTCACCATCAGATCAATTAACTGTAATGATCGATAAATTCAGTAAGACATTTTATGAAATCGTCGCACACGTACAATCTTAAACAGTGTGGTTTTGAGTTCATCAGAAACTAAATCCGTGAACCATTTCACAAACATTTGCTAATTATAAAAATCACATTTATATCCTCATAAGGATGTTTGATAGATATGGCAACACCGTTCCCAATCCAAAACCAGATAGCGAAGCTGCTATAAGTTAATACATGGGGTCTTTTGGAAGCCCACAAACAAAAGTAAAAGGTTAAACCGTTTTTGAAACATTTGCTAAGGATTAAAATCACATTTATATCGTCACAAGGACTTTTAATGGATATCGCAACATCGTTCCTAATTCAAAGCCAGATAGCGAGGCTTTTATTACTGAAATCATGGGATCATTTAGAAGCCAACAAACAAAAGTATTAGATTTAAAACCAACATGTAGATCAAACGATTTGATCAGATTGTTGAATGGTCTTGGATTTAAAATCCAGTCTGCATGAAAATCTAATGCAACTAGCAACGTAGAACATTTTCATTCAATCTTAATTGAATTGTTCAAGACAGCAGAATTCAAATGTCATATCATTTCACCATCAGATCAATTAACTGTAATGATCGATAAATTCAGTAAGACATTTTATGAAATCGACGCACACAAACAAACTTAAACAATTTGGTGTTAATTTTATCAGAAACTAAATCCGTGAACCATTTCTCAAACATTTGCTACTGATTTAAATCACATTAATGTCGTCATAAGGACGTTTGATGAATATGGCAACAACGTTCCCAATCCAAAACCAGATAGCGAAGCTGCTATAAGTTAATACATGGGGTCATTTGGAAGCCCACAAACAAAAGTAAAAGGTTAAACCGTTTTTGAAACATTTGCTAAGGATTAAAAGCACATTTATATCGTCACAAGGGCTTTTAATGGATATCGCAACATCGTTCCTAATTCAAAGCCAGATAGCGAGGCTTTTATTACTGAAATCATGGGATCATTTAGAAGCCAACAAACAAAAGTATTAGATTTAAAACCAACATGTAGATCAAACGATTTGATCAGACTGTTGAATGGTCTTGGATTTAAAATCCAGTCTGCATGAAAATCTAATGCAACTTGCAACGTAGAACATTTTCATTCAATCTTAATTGAAATGTTCAAGACAGCAGAATTCAAAAGTCATATCATTTCACCATCAGATCAATTAACTGTAATGATCGATAAATTCAGTAAGACATTTTATGAAATCGTCGCACACGTACAATCTTAAACAATTTGGTGTGAATTTTATCAGAAACTAAATCCGTGAACCATTTCTCAAACATTTGCTAATAAAAAAAATCACATTTATATCGTCATAAGGACGTTTGATGGATATGGCAACACCGTTCCCAATCCAAAACCAGATAGCGAAGCTGCTATAAGTTAATACATGGGGTCATTTGGAAGCCCACAAACAAAATTAAAAGGTTAAACCGTTTTTGAAACATTTGTTAAGGAATAAAATCACATTTATATCGTCATAAGGACTTTTGATGGATATGGCAACACCGTTCCCAATCCAAAACCAGATAGCGAAGCTGCTATAAGTAAATACATGGGGTCATTTGGAAGCCCGCAAACAAAAGTAAAAGGTAAAACCGTTTTTGAAACATTTGCTAAGGATTGAAATCACATTTATATCGTCACAAGGACTTTTAATGGATATCGCAACATCGTTCCTAATTCAAAGCCAGATAGCGAGGCTTTTATTACTGAAATCATGGGATCATTTAGAAGCCAACAAACAAAAGTATTAGATTTAAAACCAACATGTAGATCAATCGATTTGATCGGATTGTTGAATGTTCTTTGATTTAAAATCAAGTCTGCATGAAAATCTAATGCAACTAGCAACGTAGAACATTTTCATTCAATCTTAATTGAAATGTTCAAGACAGCAGAATTCAAATGTCATATCATTTCACCATCAGATCAATTAACTGTAATGATCGATAAATTCAGTTAGACATTTTATGAAATCATCGCACACGTACAATCTTAAACAATGTGGTTTTGATTTCATCAGAAACTAAATCCGTGAACCATTTCACAAACATTTGCTAATTATAAAATTCACATTTATATCCTCATAAGGACGTTTGATAGATATGGAAACACCGTTCCCAATCCAAAACCAGATAGCGAAGCTGCTATAAGTTAATACATGGGGTCATTTGGAAGCCCACAAACAAAATTAAAAGGTTAAACCGTTTTGAAACATTTGTTAAGGATTAAAATCACATTTATATCGTCATAAGGTCTTTTGATGGATATGGCAACACCGTTCCCAATCCAAAACCAGATAGCGAAGCTGCTATAAGTTAATACATGGGGTCATTTGGAAGCCCACAAACAAAAGTGAAAGGTAAAACCGTTTTTGAAACATTTGCTAACGATTGAAATCACATTTATATCGTCACAAGGACTTTTAATGGATATCGCAACATCGTTCCTAATTCAAAGCCAGATAGCGAGGCTTTTATTACTGAAATCATGGGATCATTTAGAAGCCAACAAACAAAAGTATTAGATTTAAAACCAACATGTAGATCAATCGATTTGATCGGATAGTTGAATGTTCTTTGATTTAAAATCCAGTCTGCATGAAAATCTAATGCAACTAGCAACGTAGAACATTTTCATTCAATCTTAATTGAAATGTTCAAGACAGCAGAATTCAAATGTCATATCATTTCACCATCAGATCAATTAACTGTAATGATCGATAAATTCAGTAAGACGTTTTATGAAATCGACGCACACGTACAATCTTAAACAGTGTGGTTTTGAGTTCATCAGAAACTAAATCCGTGAACCATTTCACAAACATTTGCTAATTATAAAAATCCCATTTATATCCTCATAAGGACGTTTGATAGATATGGTAACACCGTTCCCAATCCAAAACCAAATAGCGAAGCTGCTATAAGTTAATACAGGGGGTCATTTGGAAGCCCACCAACAAAAGTAAAAGGTTAAACCGTTTCTGAAGCATTTGCCATTCAGTTAGAAGCCTACAAACAAAAGTAAAAGGTAAAACCGTTGCTGAAACATTTGCTAAAGATTAAAAGCACATTTATATCGTCACAAGGGCTTTTAATGGATATCGCAACATCGTTCCTAATTCAAAGCCAGATAGCGAGGCTTTTATTACTGAAATCATGGGATCATTTAGAAGCCAACAAACAAAAGTATTAGATTTAAAACCAACATGTAGATCAAACGATTTGATCAGATTGTTGAATGGTCTTGGATTTAAAATCCAGTCTGCATGAAAATCTAATGCAACTTGCAACGTAGAACATTTTCATTCAATCTTAATTGAAATGTTCAAGACAGCAGAATTCAAATGTCATATCATTTCACCATCAGATCAATTAACTGTAATGATCGATAAATTCAGTAAGACATTTTATGAAATCGTCGCACACGTACAATCTTAAACAATATGGTTTTGATTTCATCAGAAACTAAATCCATGAACCATTTCACAAACATTTGCTAATTATAAAAATCACACTTATATCCTCATAAGGACGTTTGATAGATATGGAAACACCGTTCCCAATCCAAAACCAGATAGCGAAGCTGCTATAAGTTAATACATGGGGTCATTTGGAAGCCCACAAACAAAATTAAAAGGTTAAACCGTTTTGAAACATTTGTTAAGGATTAAAATCACATTTATATCGTCATAAGGACTTTTGATGGATATGGCAACACCGTTCCCAATCCAAAACCAGATAGCGAAGCTGCTATAAGTTAATACATGGGGTCATTTGGAAGCCCACAAACAAAAGTAAAAGGTAAAACCGTTTTTGAAACATTTGCTAAGGATTGAAATCACATTTATATCGTCACAAGGACTTTTAATGGATATCGCAACATCGTTCCTAATTCAAAGCCAGATAGCGAGGCTTTTATTACTGTAATCATGGGATCATTTAGAAGCCAACAAACCAAAGTATTAGATTTAAAACCAACATGTAGATCAATCGATTTGATCGGATTGTTGAATGTTCTTGGATTTAAAATTAGGTCTGCATGAAAATCTAATGCAACTAGCAACGTAGAACATTTTCATTCAATCTAAATTGAAATGTTCAAGACAACAGAATTCAAATGTCATTTCACCATCAGATCAATTAACTGTAATGATCGATAAATTCAGTAAGACATTTTATGAAATCGACGCACACTTACAAACTTAAACAGTGTGGTGTTGATTTCATCAGAAACTAAATCCGTGCACCATTTCTCAAACATTTGCTACTGATTTAAATCACATTTATGTCGTCATAAGGACGTTTGATGAATATGGCAACAACGTTCCCAATGCAAAACCAGATAGCGAAGCTGCTATAAGTTAATACATGGGGTCATTTGGAAGCCCACAAACAAAAGTAAAAGGTTAAACCGTTGCTGAAACATTTGCTAAGGATTAAAATCACATTTATGTCGTCACAAGGACTTTTAATGGATATCGCAACATCGTTCCTAATTCAAAGCCAGATAGCGAGGCTTTTATAACTAAAATCATGGGATCATTTAAGAGGCCACAAACAAAAGTATTAGATTTAAAACCAAAATATAGATCAATCGATTTGATCGGATTGTTGAATGTTCTTTAATTTAAAATCCAGTCTGCATGAAAATCTAATGCAACTAGCAACGTAGAACATTTTCATTCAATCTTAATTGAAATGTTCAAGACAGCAGAATTCAAATGTCATATCATTTCACCATCAGATCAATTAACTGTAATGATCGATAAATTCAGTAAGACATTTTATGAAATCGACGCACACGTACAATCTTAAACAGTGTGGTTTTGAGTTCATCAGAAACAAAATCCGTGAACCATTTCACAAACATTTGCTAATTATAAAAATCCCATTTATATTCTCATAAGGACGTTTGATAGATATGGTAACACCGTTCCCAATCCAAAACCAAATAGCGAAGCTGCTATAAGTTAATACAGGGGGTCATTTGGAAGCCCACCAACAAAAGTAAAAGGTTAAACCGTTTCTGAAGCATTTGCCATTCAGTTAGAAGCCTACAAACAAAAGTAAAAGGTAAAACCGTTGCTGAAACATTTGCTAAAGATTAAAAGCACATTTATATCGTCACAAGGACTTTTAATGGATATCGCAACATCGTTCCTAATTCAAAGCCAGATAGCGAGGCTTTTATTACTGAAATCATGGGATCATTTAGAAGCCAACAAACAAAAGTATTAGATTTAAAACCAACATGTAGATCAATCGATTTGATCGGATTGTTGAATGTTCTTGGATTTAAAATCCAGTCTGCATGAAAATCTAATGCAACTAGCAACGTAGAACATTTTCATTCAATCTTAATTGAAATGTTCAAGACAGCAGAATTCAAATGTCATATCATTTCACTATCAGATCAATTAACTGTAATGATCGATAAATTCAGTAAGACATTAAATGAAATCGACGCACACGTTCAAACTTAAACAGTGTGGTGTTGATTTTATCATAAACTAAATCCGTGAACTATTTCTCAAACATTTGCTTCTGATTTAAATCACATTTATATCGTCATAAGGACTTTTGATGGATATGGCAACACCGTTCCCAATCCAAAACCAGATAGCGAAGCTGCTATAAGTTAATACATGGGGTCATTTAGAAACCCACAAACAAAAGTAAAAGGTTAAACCGTTTCTGAAGCATTTGCCATTCAGTTAGAAGCCTACAAACAAAAGTAAAAGGTAAAACCGTTGCTGAAACATTTGCTAAAGATTAAAAGCACATTTATATCGTCACAAGGACTTTTAATGGATATCGCAACATCGTTCCTAATTCAAAGCCAGATAGCGAGGCTTTTATTACTGAAATCATGGGATCATTTAGAAGCCAACAAACAAAAGTATTAGATTTAAAACCAACATGTAGATCAATCGATTTGATCGGATTGTTGAATGTTCTTGGATTTAAAATCCAGTCTGCATGAAAATCTAATGCAACTAGCAACGTAGCACATTTTCATTCAATCTTAATTGAAATGTTCAAGACAGCAGAATTCAAATGTCACATCATTTCACCATCAGATCAATTAACTGTAATGATCGATAAATTCAGTAAGACATTTTATGAAATCGACGGACACAAACAAACTTAAACAATTTGGTGTTAATTTTATCAGAAACTAAATCCGTGAACCATTTCTCAAACATTTGCTAATGATAAAAATCACATTTATATCGTCATAAGGACTTTTGATGGATATGGCAACACCGTTCCCAATCCAAAACCAGATAGCGAAGCTGCTATAAGCTAATACATGGGGTCATTTGGAAGCCCACAAACAAAAGTAAAAGCTAAAACCGTTGCTGAAACATTTGCTAAGGATTAAAAGCACATTTATATCGTCACAAGGACTTTTAATGGATATCGCAACATCGTTTCTAACTCAAAGCCAGATAGCGAGGCTTTTATTACTGAAATCATGGGATCATTTAGAAGCCAACAAACAAAAGTATTAGATTTAAAACCAACATGAAGATCAGTCGATTTGATCAGATTGTTGAATGGTCTTGGATTTAAAATCCAGTCTGCATGAAAATCTAATGCAACTAGCAACGTTGAACATTTTCATTCAATCTTAATTGAAATGTTTAAGCAGAATTCAAACGTCATATCATTTCACCATCAGATCAATTAACTGTAATGATCGATAAATTCAGTAAGACATTTTATGAAATCGACGCACACAAAAAAACTTAAACAATTTGGTGTTAATTTTATCAGAAACTAAATCCGTGAACCATTTCTCAAACATTTGCTAATAAAAAAAATCACATTTATATCGTCATAAGGACGTTTGATGGATATGGCAACACCGTTCCCAATCCAAAACCAGATAGCGAAGCTGCTATAAGTTAATACATGGGGTCATTTGAAAGCCCACAAACAAAAGTAAAAGGTTAAACCGTTTTTGAAACATTTGCCAAGGATTAAAATCACATTTATATCGTCACAAGGACTTTTAATGGATATCGCAATATCGTTCCTGATTCAAAGCAAGATAGCGAGGCTTTTTTTACTGAAATCATGGGATCATTTAGAAGCCCACATACAAAAGTATAACATTTTAAACCAACATGTAGATCAATCGATTTGATCGGATTGTTGAATGATCTTGGATTTAAAATCCAGTCTGCATGAAAATCTAATGCAACTAGCAACGTAGAACATTTTCATTCAATCTTAACTGAAATGTTCAAGACAGCAGAACTCAAATGTCATATCATTTCACCATCAGATCAATTAACTATAATGATCGATAAATTCAGTTAGACAGTTTATGAAACCGACGCACACAAACAAACTTAAACAGTTTGGTGTTAATTTAATCAGAAACTAAATCCGTGAACCATTTCTCAAACATTTGCTAATGATGAAAATCACATTTATATCGTCATAAGGACTTTTGATGGATTTGGAACCACCGTTCCCAATCCAAAACCAGATAGCGAAGCTGCTATAAGTTAATACATGGGGTCATTTGGAAGCCCACAAACAAAATTAAAAGGTTAAACCGTTTTAAAACATTTGTTAAGGATTAAAATCACATTTATATCGTCATAAGGACTTTTGATGGATATGGCAACACCGTTCCCAATCCAAAACCAGATAGCGAAGCTGCTATAAGTTAATACATGGGGTCATTTGGAAGCCCACAAACAAAAGTAAAAGGTAAAACCGTTTTTGAAACATTTGCTAAGGATTGAAATCACATTTATATCGTCACAAGGACTTTTAATGGATATCGCAACATCGTTCCTAATTCAAAGCCAGATAGCGAGGCTTTTATTACTGTAATCATGGGATCATTTAGAAGCCAACAAACCAAAGTATTAGATTTAAAACCAACATGTAGATCAATCGATTTGATCGGATTGTTGAATGTTCTTGGATTTAAAATTAGGTCTGCATGAAAATCTAATGCAACTAGCAACGTAGAACATTTTCATTCAATCTAAATTGAAATGTTCAAGACAACAGAATTCAAATGTCATTTCACCATCAGATCAATTAACTGTAATGATCGATAAATTCAGTAAGACATTTTATGAAATCGACGCACACTTACAAACTTAAACAGTGTGGTGTTGATTTCATCAGAAACTAAGTCCGTGAACCATTTCACAAACATTTGCTTATTATAAAAATCACATTTATATTCTCATAAGGACGTTTGATAGATATGGAAACACCGTTCCCAATCCAAAACCAGATAGCGAAGCTGCTATAAGATAATACATGGGGTCATTTGGCAGCCCACCAACAAAAGTAAAAGGTTAAACCGTTTCTGAAGCATTTGCCATTCAGTTAGAAGCCCACAAACAAAAGTAAAAGGTAAAACCGTTGCTGAAACATTTGCTAAAGATTAAAAGCACATTTATATCGTCACAAGGACTTTTAATGGATATCGCAACATCGTTCCTAATTCAAAGCCAGATAGCGAGGCTTTTATTACTGAAATCATGGGATCATTTAGAAGCCAACAAACAAAAGTATTAGATTTAAAACCAACATGTAGATCAATCGATTTGATCGGATTGTTGAATGTTCTTGGATTTAAAATTAAGTCTGCATGAAAATCTAGTGCAGCTAGCAATGTAGAACATTTTCATTCAATCTAAATTGAAATGTTCAAGACAACAGAATTCAAATCTCATATCATTTCACCATCAGATTAATTAACTGTAATCATTGATAAATTCAGTGAGACATTTTATGAAATCGACGCACACAAAAAACTTAAACAGTGTGGTGTTGATTTCATAAGAAACTAAATCCGTGAACCATTTCTCAAACATTTGCTACTGATTTAAATCACATTTATGTCGTCATAAGGACGTTTGATGAATATGGCAACAACGTTTCCAATCCAAAACCAGATAGCGAAGCTGCTATAAGTTAATACATGGGGTCATTTGGAAGCCCACAAACAAAAGTAAAAGGTAAAATCGTTGCTGAAACATTTGCTAAGGATTAAAAGCACATTTATATCGTCACAAGGACTTTTAATGGATATCGCAACATCGTTCCTAATTCAAAGCCAGATAGCGAGGCTTTTATTACTGAAATCATAGGATCATTTAGAAGCCCACAAACAAAGGTTTTATATTTAAAACCGACATGTAGATCAATCGATTTGATCGGATTGTTGAATGATCTTGGATTAAAAATATAGTCTGCATGAAAATCTAATGCAACTAGCAACGTAGAACATTTTCATTCAATCTTAATTGAAATGTTCAAGACAGCAGAATTCAAATGTCATATCATTTCACCATCAGATCAATTAACTGTAATGATCGATAAATTCAGTAAGACATTTTATGAAATCGTCGCACACGTACAATCTTAAACAGTGTGGTTTTGAGTTCATCAGAAACTAAATCCGTGAACCATTTCACAAACATTTGCTAATTATAAAAATCACATTTATATCCTCATAAGGATGTTTGATAGATATGGCAACACCGTTCCCAATCCAAAACCAGATAGCGAAGCTGCTATAAGTTAATACATGGGGTCTTTTGGAAGCCCACAAACAAAAGTAAAAGGTTAAACCGTTTTTGAAACATTTGCTAAGGATTAAAATCACATTTATATCGTCACAAGGACTTTTAATGGATATCGCAACATCGTTCCTAATTCAAAGCCAGATAGCGAGGCTTTTATTACTGAAATCATGGGATCATTTAGAAGCCAACAAACAAAAGTATTAGATTTAAAACCAACATGTAGATCAAACGATTTGATCAGATTGTTGAATGGTCTTGGATTTAAAATCCAGTCTGCATGAAAATCTAATGCAACTAGCAACGTAGAACATTTTCATTCAATCTTAATTGAATTGTTCAAGACAGCAGAATTCAAATGTCATATCATTTCACCATCAGATCAATTAACTGTAATGATCGATAAATTCAGTAAGACATTTTATGAAATCGACGCACACAAACAAACTTAAACAATTTGGTGTTAATTTTATCAGAAACTAAATCCGTGAACCATTTCTCAAACATTTGCTACTGATTTAAATCACATTTATGTCGTCATAAGGACGTTTGATGAATATGGCAACAACGTTCCCAATCCAAAACCAGATAGCGAAGCTGCTATAAGTTAATACATGGGGTCATTTGGAAGCCCACAAACAAAAGTAAAAGGTTAAACCGTTTTTGAAACATTTGCTAAGGATTAAAAGCACATTTATATCGTCACAAGGGCTTTTAATGGATATCGCAACATCGTTCCTAATTCAAAGCCAGATAGCGAGGCTTTTATTATTGAAATCATGGGATCATTTAGAAGCCAACAAACAAAAGTATTAGATTTAAAACCAACATGTAGATCAATCGATTTGATCGGATTTTTGCATGGTCATGGATTTAAAATCCAGTCTGCGTGAAAATCTAATGCAACTAGCAACGTAGAACATTTTCATCCAATCTTAATTGAATTGTTCAAGACAGCAGAATTCAAATGTCATATCATTTCACTATCAGATCAATTAACTGTAATGATCGATAAATTCAGTAACACATTTTATGAAATCGACGCACACGTACAAACTTAAACAGTGTGGTGTTGATTTCATCATAAACTAAATCCGTGAACCATTTCTCAAACATTTGCTTCTGATTTAAATCACATTTATATCGTCATAAGGTCTCTTGATGGATATGGCAACACCGTTCCCAATCCAAAACCAGATAGCGAAGCTGCTATAAGTTAATACATGGGGTCATTTAGAAACCCACAAACAAAAGTAAAAGGTTGCACCATTTCTGAAGCATTTGCCATTCATTTAGAAGCCCACAAACAAAAGTAAAAGGTTAAACCATTTCTGAAACACTTACTAAGGATAGAAATCACATTTATATCATCACAAGGACTTTTAATGGATATCGCAACATCGTTCCTAATTCAAAGCCAGATTGCGAGGCTTTTAAACTGAAATCATAGGATCGTTTAGCAGCCCACAAACAAAAGTGTTAGATTTAAAACCAACATGTAGATCAATCGATTTGATCCGATTGTTGAATGATCTTGGATTTGAAAACCAAATTTTGAAAGGGTCGTTTATGTGTCTGATACTCCATAGGGTTTTGGTGTTATTTTCATCAGAAACTAAATCCGTGACCCATTTCTCAAACATTTGCTAATGATTAAATCACTTTTATATGGTCATATGGACGTTTGATAGATATGGCAACACCGTTCCCAATCCAAAACCAGATAGCGAAGCTGCTATAAGTTAATACATATGGTCTTTTGGAAGCCCACAAACAAAAGTAAAAGGTAAAACCGTTTTTGAAACATTTGCTAAGGATTAAAATCACATTTATATCGTCACAAGGACTTTTAATGGATACCGCAACATCGTTCCTAATTCAAAGCCAGATAGCGAGGCTTTTATTACTGAAATCATGGGATCATTTAGAAGCCAACAAACAAAAGTATTAGATTTAAAACCAACATGTAGATCAATCGATTTGATCAGACTGTTGAATGGTCTTGGATTTAAAATTCAGTCTGCATGAAAATCTTATGCAACTTGCAACGTAGAACATTTTCATTCAATCTTAATTGAAATGTTCAAGACAGCAGAATTCAAACGTCATATCATTTCACCATCAGATCAATTAACTGTAATGATCGATAAATTCAGTAAGACATTTTATGAAATCGACGCACACTAACAAACTTAAACAATTTGGTGTTAATTTTATCGGAAACTTAATCCGTGAACCATTTCTCAAACATTTGCTTCTGATTTAAATCACATTTATATCGTCATAAGGACTTTTGATGGATATGGCAACACCGTTCCCAATCCAAAACCAGATAGCGAAGCTGCTATAAGTTAATACATGGGGTCATTTGGAAGCCCACAAACAAAAGTAAAAGGTAAAACCGTTTTGGCAACATTTGCTAAGGATTAAAATCACATTTGTATCGTCACAAGGATTTTTAATGGATATCCCAACATCGTTCCTAATTCAAAGCCAGAAAGGGAGGTATTTATTACTGAAATCATGAGATCATTTAGAAGCCCACAAACAAAGGTTTTATATTTAAAACCAACATGTAGATCAATCGATTTGATCAGACTGTTGAATGGTCTTGGATTTAAAATTCAGTCTGCATGAAAATCTTATGCAACTTGCAACGTAGAACATTTTCATTCAATCTTAATTGAAATGTTCAAGACAGCAGAATTCAAATGTCATATCATTTCACCATCAGATCAATTAACTGTAATGATCGATAAATTCAGTAAGACATTTTATGAAATGGACGCACACGTACAAACTTAAACAATTTGGTGTTAATTTTATCAGAAACTAAATCCGTGAACCATTTCTCAAACATTTGCTAATGATAAAAATCACATTTATATCGTCATAAGGACTTTTGATGGATATGGCAACACCGTTCCCAATCCAAAACCAGATAGCGAAGCTGCTATAAGTTAATACATGGGGTCATTTGGAAGCCCACAAACAAAAGTAAAAGGTTAAACCATTTCTGAAACACTTACTAAGGATTAAAATCACATTTATATCGTCACAAGGACTTTTAATGGATATCGCAACATCGTTCCTAATTCAAAGCCAGATTGCGAGGCTTTTATAACTGAAATCATGGGATCATTTAGAAGCCCACAAACAAAAGTGTTAGATTTAAAACCAACATGTAGATCAATCGATTTGATCGGATTGTTGAATGATCTTGGATTTGAAATCCAAATTTTGAAAGGGTCGTTTATGTGTCTGATACTCCATAGGGTTTTGGTGTTATTTTCATCAGAAACTAAATCCGTGAACCATTTTTCAAACATTTGCTACTGATAAAAATCACATTTATATCGTCATAAGGACTTTTGATGGATATGGCAACACCGTTCCCAATCCAAAACCTGATAGCGATGCTGCTATAAGTTAATACATGGGGTCATTTGGAAGCCCACAAACAAAAGTAAAAGGTAAAACCGTTTTTGAAACATTTGCTAAGGATTAAAATCACATTTATATCGTCACAAGGACTTTTAATGGATATCGCAACATCGTTTCTAATTCAAAGCCAGATAGCGAGGCTTTTATTACTGAAATCATGGGATCATTTAGAAGCCCACAAACAAAAGTTTTATATTTAAAACCAACATGTAGATCAATCGATTTGATCGGATTGTTGAATGATCTTGGATTTAAAATCCAGTCTGCATGAAAAACTAGTGCAATTTGCAACGTAGAACATTTTCATTCAATCTTAATTGAAATGTTCAAGACAGCAGAATTCAAATGTCATATCATTTCACCATCAGATCAATTAACTGTAATGATCGATAAATTCAGTAAGACATTTTATGAAATCGACGCACACAAACAAACTTAAACAATTTGGTGTTAATTTTATCAGAAACTAAATCCGTGAACCATTTCTCAAACATTTGCTACTGATTTAAATCACATTTATATCGTCATAAGGACGTTTGATAGATATGGCAACACCGTTCCCAATCCAAAACCAGATAGCGAAGCTGCTATAAGTTAATACATGGGGTCATTTGGAAGCCCACAAACAAAAGTAAAAGGTTAAACCGTTTTTGAAACATTTGCTAAGGATTTAAATCACATTTATATCGTCACAAGAACTTTTAATGGATATCGCAACATCGTTCCTAATTCAAAGCCAGATAGCGAGGCTTTTATTACTGAAATCATGGGATCATTTAGAAGCCCACAAACAAAGGTTTAATATTTAAAACCAACATGTAGATCAATCGATTTGATCGGATTGTTGAATGATCTTGGATTAAAAATATAGTCTGCATGAAAATCTAATGCAACTAGCAACGTAGAACATTTTCATTCAATCTTAATTGAAATGTTCAAGACAGCAGAATTCAAATGTCATATCATTTCACCATCAGATCAATTAACTGTAATGATCGATAAATTCAGTAAGACATTTTATGAAATCGACGCACACAAACAAACTTAAACAATTTGGTGTGAATTTTATCAGAAACTAAATCCGTGAACCATTTCTCAAACATTTGCTAATGATAAAAATCACATTTATATCGTCATAAGGACTTTTGATGGATATGGCAACACCGTTCCCAATCCAAAACCAGATAGCGAAGCTGCTATAAGTTAATACATGGGATCATTTAGAAACCCACAAACAAAAGTAAAAGGTTGCACCATTTCTGAAGCATTTGCCATTCATTTAGAAGCCCACAAACAAAAGTAAAAGGTTAAACCATTTCTGAAACACTTACTAAGGATAGAAATCATATTTATATCATCACAACTACTTTTAATGGATATCGCAACATCGTTCCTAATTCAAAGCCAGATTGCGAGGCTTTTATAACTGAAATCATGGGATCATTTAGAAGCCCACAAACAAGAGTATTAGATTTAAAACCAACATATAGATCAATCGATTTGATCGGATTGTTGAATGGTCTTGGATATAAAATCCAGTCTGCGTGAAAATCTAATGCAACTAGCAACGAAGAACATTTTCATTCAATCTTAATTGAATTGTTCAAGACAGCAGAATTCAAATGTCATATCATTTCACTATCAGATCAATTAACTGTGATGATCGATAAATTCAGTAAGACATTTTATGAAATCGGCGCACACTTACAAACTTAAACAGTGTGGTGTTGATTTCATCAGAAACTAAATCCGTGAACCATTTCTCAAACATTTGCTACTGATTTAAATCACATTTATATCGTCATAAGGACTTTTGATGGATATGGCAACACCGTTCCCAATCCAAAACCAGATAGCGAAGCTGCTATAAGTTAATACATGGGGTCATTTGGAAGCCCACAAACAAAAGTAAAAGGTAAAACCGTTTTTGCAACATTTGCTAAGGATTAAAATCACATTTATATCGTCACAAGGACTTTTAATCCAAAACCAGATAGCGAAGCTTCTATAACTCAATACATGGGTTCATTTAGAAATCCACAAACAAAAGTAAAAGGTTAAACCATTTCAGAAGCATTTGCCATTCAATAAGAAGCCTACAAACAAAAGTAAAATGTTAAACCATTTCTGAAACACTTACTAAGGATAGAAATCACATTTATATCATCACAAGGACTTTTAATGGATATCGCAACATCGTTCCTAATCCAAAGCCAGAAAGCGAGGCTTTTATAACTAAAATCATGGGATCATTTAGAAGCCAACAAACAACAGTATTAGATTTAAAACCAACATGTAGATCAATCGATTTGATCGGATTGTTGAATGATCTTGGATTTAAAAACCAGTCTGCGTGAAAATCTAATGCAACTAGCAACGTAGAACATTTTCATTCAATCTTAATTGAAATGTTCAAGACAGCAGAACTCAAATGTCATATCATTTCACCATCAGATCAATTAACTGTAATGATCGATGAATTCAGTAAGACATTTTATGAAATCGACGCACACAAACAAACTTTAACAGTGTCGTGTTAATTTGATCAGAAACTAAATCCGTGAACCATTTCTCAAACATTTGCTACTGATTAAAATCACATTTATATCGTCATAAAGACTTTTGATGGATATGGCAACACCGTTCCCAATCCAAAACCAGATAGCGAAGCTGCTATAAGTTAATACATGGGGTCATTTGGAAGCCCACAAACAAAAGTAAAATGTAAAACCGTTTTTGAAACATTTGCTAAGGATTAAAATCACATTTATATCGTCACAAGGACTTTTAATGGATATCGCAACATCGTTCCTAATTCAAAGCCCGATTGCGAGGCTTTTATTACTGAAATCATGGGATCATTTAGAAGCCCACAAACAAAGGTTTTATAGTTTAAACCAACATGTAGATCAATCGATTTGATCGGATTGTTGAATGGTCATGGATTTAAAATCCAGTCTGCATGAAAATCTAATGCAACTAGCAACGTAGAACATTTTCATTCAATCTTAATTGAAATGTTCAAGACAGCAGAATTCAAATGTCATATCATTTCATTATCAGATCAATTAACTGTAATGATCGATAAATTCAGTAAGACATTTTATGAAATCGACACACACGTACAAACTTAAACAGTTTGGTGTTATTTTCAACAGAAACTATATCCGTGAACCATTTCTCAAACATTTGCTTCTGATTTAAATCACATTTATATCGTCATAAGGACTTTTGATGGATATGGCAACACCGTTCCCAATCGAAAACCAGATAGCGAAGCTGCTATAAGTTAATACATGGGATCATTTAGAAACCCACAAACAAAAGTAAAAGGTTGCACCATTTCTGAAGCATTTGCCATTCATTTAGAAGCCCACAAACAAAAGTAAAAGGTTAAACCATTTCTGAAACACTTACTAAGGATAGAAATCACATTTATATCATCACAAGGACTTTTAATGGATATCGCAACATCGTTCCTAATTCAAAGCCAGATTGCGAGGCTTTTATAACTGAAATCATGGGATCATTTAGAAGCCCACAAACAAGAGTATTAGATTTAAAACCAACATATAGATCAATCGATTTGATCGGATTGTTGAATGGTCTTGGATATAAAATCCAGTCTGCGTGAAAATCTAATGCAACTAGCAACGAAGAACATTTTCATTCAATCTTAATTGAATTGTTCAAGACAGCAGAATTCAAATGTCATATCATTTCACTATCAGATCAATTAACTGTGATGATCGATAAATTCAGTAAGACATTTTATGAAATCGGCGCACACTTACAAACTTAAACAGTGTGGTGTTGATTTCATCAGAAACTAAATCCGTGAACCATTTCTCAAACATTTGCTACTGATTTAAATCACATTTATATCGTCATAAGGACTTTTGATGGATATGGCAACACCGTTCCCAATCCAAAACCAGATAGCGAAGCTGCTATAAGTTAATACATGGGGTCATTTGGAAGCCCACAAACAAAAATAAAAGGTAAAACCGTTTTTGCAACATTTGCTAAGGATTAAAATCACATTTATATCGTCACAAGGACTTTTAATCCAAAACCAGATAGCGAAGCTTCTATAACTCAATACATGGGTTCATTAAGAAATCCACAAACAAAAGTAAAAGGTTAAACCATTTCAGAAGCATTTGCCATTCATTAAGAAGCCTACAAACAAAAGTAAAATGTTAAACCATTTCTGAAACACTTACTAAGGATAGAAATCACATTTATATCATCACAAGGACTTTTAATGGATATCGCAACATCGTTCCTAATCCAAAGCCAGAAAGCGAGGCTTTTATAACTAAAATCATGGGATCATTTAGAAGCCAACAAACAACAGTATTAGATTTGAAACCAACATGTAGATCAATCGATTTGATCGGATTGTTGAATGATCTTGGATTTAAAAACCAGTCTGCTTGAAAATCTAATGCAACTAGCAACGTAGAACATTTTCATTCAATCTTAATTGAATTGTTCAAGACAGCAGAATTCAAATGTCATATCACTTCACTATCAGATCAATTAACTGTGATGATCGATAAATTCAGTAAGACATTTTATGAAATCGACGCACACTTACAAACTTAAACAGTGTGGTGTTGATTTCATCAGAAACTAAATCCGTGAACCATTTCACAAACATTTGCTAATTATAAAAATCACATTTATATCCTCATAAGGACGTTTGATAGATATGGAAACACCGTTCCCAATCCAAAACCAGATAGCGAAGCTGCTATAAAATAATACATGGGGTCATTTGGAAGCCCACCAACAAAAGTAAAAGGTTAAACCGTTTCTGAAGCATTTGCTAAGGATTAAAATCACATTTATATCGTCACAAGGACTGTTAATGGATATCGCAACATCGTTCCTAATTCAAAGCCAGATTGCGAGGCTTTTATTACTGAAATCATGGAATCATTTAGAAGCCCACAAACAAAGGTTTTATAGTTTAAACCAACATGTAGATCAATCGATTTGATCGGATTGTTGAATGATCTTGGATTTAAAATCCAGTCTGCATGAAAATCTAATGCAACTAGCAACGTAGAACATTTTCATTCAATCTTAATTGAAATGTTCAAGATAGCAGAATTCAAATGTCATATCATTTCATTATCAGATCAATTAACTGTAATGATCGATGAATTCAGTAAGACATTTTATGAAATCGACACACACGTACAAACTTAAACAGTTTGGTGTTATTTTCAACAGAAACTAAATCCGTGAACCATTTCTCAAACATTTGCTTCTGATTTAAATCACATTTATATCGTCATAAGGACTTTTGATGGATATGGCAACACCGTTCCCAATCCAAAACCAGATAGCGAAGCTGCTATAAGTTAATACATGGGATCATTTAGAAACCCACAAACAAAAGTAAAAGGTTGCACCATTTCTGAAGCATTTGCCATTCATTTAGAAGCCCACAAACAAAAGTAAAAGGTTAAACCATTTCTGAAACACTTACTAAGGATAGAAATCACATTTATATCATCACAAGGACTTTTAATGGATATCGCAACATCGTTCCTAATTCAAAGCCAGATTGCGAGGCTTTTATAACTGAAATCATGGGATCATTTAGAAGCCCACAAACAAGAGTATTAGATTTAAAACCAACATATAGATCAATCGATTTGATCGGATTGTTGAATGGTCTTGGATATAAAATCCAGTCTGCGTGAAAATCTAATGCAACTAGCAACGAAGAACATTTTCATTCAATCTTAATTGAATTGTTCAAGACAGCAGAATTCAAATGTCATATCATTTCACTATCAGATCAATTAACTGTGATGATCGATAAATTCAGTAAGACATTTTATGAAATCGGCGCACACTTACAAACTTAAACAGTGTGGTGTTGATTTCATCAGAAACTAAATCCGTGAACCATTTCTCAAACATTTGCTACTGATTTAAATCACATTTATGTCGTCATAAGGACGTTTGATGAATATGGCAACAACGTTCCCAATCCAAAACCAGATAGCGAAGCTGCTATAAGTTAATACATGGGGTCATTTGGAAGCCCACCAACAAAAGTAAAAGGTTAAACCGTTTTTGAAACATTTGCTAAGGATTAAAATCACATTTATGTCGTCACAAGGACTTTTAATGGATATCGCAACATCGTTCCTAATTCAAAGCCAGATAGCGAGGCTTTTATTACTGAAATCATGGGATCATTTAGAAGCCCACATACAAAAGTATAACATTTAAAACCAACATGTAGATCAATCGATTTGATCGGATTGTTGAATGGTCTTGGATTTAAAATCCAGTCTGCATGAAAATCTGATGCAACTAGCAACGTAGAACATTTTCATTCAATCTAAATTGAAATGTTCAAGACAGCAGAATTCAAATGACATATTATTTCATTATCAGATCAATTAACTGTAATGATCGATAAATTCAGTAAGACATTTTATGAAATCGACGCACACAAACTAACTTAAACAGTTTGGTGTTAATTTTATCAGAAACTAATTCCGTGAACCATTTTTCAAACATTTGCTTATGATAAAAATCACATTTATATCGTCATAAGGACTTTTGATGGATATGGCAACACCGTTCCCAATCCAAAACCAGATAGCGAAGCTGCTATAAGTTAATACATGGGGTCATTTGGAAGCCCACAAACAAAAGTATTAGATTTAAAACCAACATGTAGATCAATCGATTTGATCAGATTGTTGAATGGTCTTGGATTTAAAATCCAGTCTGCATGAAAATCTAATGCAACTTGCAACGTAGAACATTTTCATTCAATCTTAATTGAAATGTTCAAGACAGCAGAATTCAAATGTCATATCATTTCACCATCAGATCAATTAACTGTAATGATCGATAAATTCAGTAAGACATTTTATGAAATCGTCGCACACGTACAATCTTAAACAAAGTGGTTTTGAGTTCATCAGAAACTTAATCCGTGAACCATTTCACAAACATTTGCTAATTATAAAAATCACATTTATATCCTCATAAGGACGTTTGATAGGTATGGAAACACCGTTCCCAATCCAAAACCAGATAGCGAAGCTGCTATAAGTTAATACATGGGGTCATTTGGAAGCCCACCAACAAAAGTAAAAGGTTAAACCGTTTCTGAAGCATTTGCCATTCAGTTAGAAGCCCACAAACAAAAGTAAAAGGTAAAACCGTTGCTGAAACATTTTCTAAGGATTAAAAGCACATTTATATCGTCACAAGGACTTTTAATGGATATCGCAACATCGTTCCTAATTCAAAGCCAGATAGCGAGGCTTTTATTACTGAAATCATGGGATCATTTAGAAGCCAACAAACAAAAGTATTAGATTTAAAACCAACATGTAGATCAATCGATTTGATCGGATTGTTGAATGTTCTTGGATTTAAAATCCAGTCTGCGTGAAAATCTAATGCAACTAGCAACGTAGAACATTTTCATTCAATCTTAATTGAAATGTTCAAGACAGCAGAATTCAAATGTCATATCATTTCACCATCAGATCAATTAACTGTAATGATCGATAAATTCAGTAAGACATTTTATGAAATCGACGCACACAAACAAACTTAAACAATTTGGTGTGAATTTTATCAGAAACTAAATCCGTGAACCATTTCTCAAACATTTGCTAATTATAAAAATCACATTTATATCCTCATAAGGACGTTTGATAGATATGGAAACACCGTTCCCAATCCAAAACCTGATAGCGAAGCTGCTATAAGTTAATACATGGGGTCATTTGGAAGCCCACAAACAAAAGTAAAAGATAAAACCGTTTTTGAAACATTTGCTATGGATAGAAATCACATTTATATCATCACAAGGGCTTTTAATTGATATCGCAACATCGTTCCTAATTCAAAGCCAGATAGCGAGGCTTTTATAACTGAAATCATGGAATCATTTAGAAGCCAACAAACAAAAGTATAAGATTTAAAACCAACATGTAGATCAATCGATTTGATCGGATTGTTGAATGTTCTTGGATTTAAAATCCAGTCTGCATGAAAATCTAATGCAACTAGCAACGTAGAACATTTTCATTCAATCTTAATTGAAATGTTCAAGACAGCAGAATTCAAATGTCATATCATTTCACCATCAGATCAATTAACTATAATGATCGATAATTTCAGTTAGACAGTTTATGAAACCGACGAACACAAACAAACTTACACAATTTGGTGTGAATTTTATCAGAAACTAAATCCGTGAACCATTTCTCAAACATTTGCTAATTATAAAAATCACATTTATATCCTCATAAGGACGTTTGATAGATATGGAAACACCGTTCCCAATCCAAAACCTGATAGCGAAGCTGCTATAAGTTAATACATGGGGTCATTTGGAAGCCCACAAACAAAAGTAAAAGATAAAACCGTTTTTGAAACATTTGCTATGGATAGAAATCACATTTATATCATCACAAGGACTTTTAATTGATATCGCAACATCGTTCCTAATTCAAAGCCAGATAGCGAGGCTTTTATAACTGAAATCATGGAATCATTTAGAAGCCAACAAACAAAAGTATTAGATTTAAAACCAACATGTAGATCAATCGATTTGATCGGATTGTTGCATGGTCATGGATTTAAAATCCAGTCTGCGTGAAAATCTAATGCAACTAGCAACGTAGAACATTTTCATCCAATCTTAATTGAATTGTTCAAGACAGCAGAATTCAAATGTCATATCATTTCACTATCAGATCAATTAACTGTAATGATCGATAAATTCAGTAACACATTTTATGAAATCGACGCACACGTACAAACTCAAACAGTGTGGTGTTGATTTCATCATAAACTAAATCCGTGAACCATTTCTCAAACATTTGCTAATAAAAAAAATCACATTTATATCGTCATAAGGACTTTTGATGGATATGGCAACACCGTTCCCAATCCAAAACCAGATAGCGAAGCTTCTATAACTCAATACATGGGGTCATTTAGAAGCCCACAAACAAAAGTAAAAGGTTAAACCATTTCAGAAGCATTTGCCATTCATTAAGAAGCCCACAAACAAGAGTATTAGATTTAAAACCAACATGTAGATCAATCGATTTGATCGGATTGTTGAATGTTCTTGGATTTAAAATCCAGTCTGCATGAAAATCTAATGCAACTAGCAACGTAGAACATTTTCATTCAATCTTAATTGAAATGTTCAAGACAGCAGAACTCAAATGTCATATCATTTCACCATCAGATCAATTAACTATAATGATCGATGAATTCTGTTAGACAGTTTATGAAACCGACGCACACAAACAAACTTAAACAGTTTGGTGTTAATTTAATCAGAAACTCAATCCGTGAACCATTTCTCAAACATTTGCTAATGATGAAAATCACATTTATATCCTCATAAGGACGTTTGATAGATATGGAAACACCGTTCCCAATCCAAAACCAGATAGCGAAGCTGCTATAAGTTAATACATGGGGTCATTTGGAAGCCCACAAACAAAAGTAAAAGGTAAAACCGTTTTTGAAACATTTGCTAAGGATTGAAATCACATTTATATCGTCACAAGGACTTTTAATGGATATCGCAACATCGTTCCTAATTCAAAGCCAGATAGCGAGGCTTTTATTACTGAAATCATGGGATCATTTAGAAGCCCACAAACAAAGGTTTTATAGTTTAAACCAACATGAAGATCAATCGATTTGATCGGATTGTTGAATGATCTTGGATTTAAAATCCAGTCTGCATGAAAATCTAATGCAACTAGCAACGTAGAACATTTTCATTCAATCTTAATTGAAATGTTCAAGACAGCAGAATTCAAATGTCATATCATTTCACCATCAGATCAATTAACTGTAATGATCGATAAATTCAGTAAGACATTTTATGAAATCGACGCACACGTACAAACTTAAACAATTTGGTGTTAATTTGATCAGAAACCTAATCCGTGAATCATTTTTCAAACATTTGCTAATGATTTAAATCACATTTATGTCGTCATAAGGACGTTTGATGAATATGGCAACAACGTTCCCAATCCAAAACCAGAAAGCGAAGCTGCTATAAGTTAATACATGGGGTCATTTGGAAGCCCACCAACAAAAGTAAAAGGTTAAACCGTTTTTGAAACATTTGCTAAGGATTAAAATCACATTTATGTCGTCACAAGGACTTTTAATGGATATCGCAACATCGTTCCTAATTCAAAGCCAGATAGCGAGGCTTTTATTACTGAAATCATGGGATCATTTAGAAGCCCACATACAAAAGTATAACATTTAAAACCAACATGTAGATCAATCGATTTGATCGGATTGTTGAATGTTCTTGGATTTAAAATCCAGTCTGCATGAAAATCTAATGCAACTAGCAACGTAGAACATTTTCATTCAATCTTAATTGAAATGTTCAAGATAGCAGAACTCAAATGTCATATCATTTCACCATCAGATCAATTAACTGTAATGATCGATAAATTCAGTAAGACATTTTATGAAATCGTCGCACACGTACAATCTTAAACAGTGTGGTTTTGAGTTCATCAGAAACTAAATCCGTGAACCATTTCACAAACATTTGCTTATTATCAAAATCACATTTATATCCTCATAAGGACGTTTGATAGATATGGAAACACCGTTCCCAATCCAAAACCAGATAGCGAAGCTGCTATAAGTTAATACATGGGGTCATTTGGAAGCCCACCAACAAAAGTAAAAGGTTAAACCGTTTCTGAAGCATTTGCTAAGGATTAAAATCACATTTATATCGTCACAAGGACTTTTAATGGATATCGCAACATCGTTCCTAATTCAAAGCCAGATAGCGAGGCTTTTATTACTGAAATCATGGGATCATTTAGAAGCCCACATACAAAAGTATAACATTTAAAACCAACATGTAGATCAATCGATTTGATAGGATTGTTGAATGATCTTGGATTTAAAATCCAGTCTGCATGAAAATCTAATGCAACTAGCAACGTAGAACATTTTCATTCAATCTTAATTGAAATGTTCAAGACAGCAGAATTCAAATGTCATATCATTTCACCATCAGATCAATTAACTGTAATGATCGATAAATTCAGTAAGACATTTTATGAAATCGACGCACACTTACAAACTTAAACAGTGTGGTTTTGATTTCATCAGAAACTAATTCCGTGAACCATTTCACAAACATTTGCTAATTATAAAAATCACATTTATATCCTCATAAGGACGTTTGATAGATATGGCAACACCGTTCCCAATCCAAAACCAGATAGCGAAGCTGCTATAAAATAATACATAGGGTCATTTGGAAGCCCACCAACAAAAGTAAAAGGTTAAACCGTTTCTGAAGCATTTGCTAAGGATTAAAAGCACATTTATATCGTCACAAGGACTTTTAATGGATATCGCAACATCGTTCCTAATTCAAAGCCAGATAGCGAGGCTTTTATTACTGAAATCATGGGATCATTTAGAAGCCCACAAACAAAGGATTTATAGTTTAAACCAACATGAAGATCAATCGATTTGATCGGATTGTTGAATGATCTTGGATTTAAAATCCAGTCTGCATGAAAATCTAATGCAACTAGCAACGTAGAACATTTTCATTCAATCTTAATTGAAATGTTCAAGACAGCAGAATTCAAATGTCATATCATTTCACCATCAGATCAATTAACTGTAATGATCGATAAATTCAGTAAGACATTTTATGAAATCGACGCACACTTACAAACTTAAACAGTGTGGTGTTGATTTCATCAGAAACTAAATCCGTGAACCATTTCACAAACATTTGCTAATTATAAAAATCACATTTATATCCTCATAAGGACGTTTGATAGATATGGCAACACCGTTCCCAATCCAAAACCAGATAGCGAAGCTGCTATAAAATAATACATAGGGTCATTTGGAAGCCCACCAACAAAAGTAAAAGGTTAAACCGTTTCTGAAGCATTTGCTAAGGATTAAAAGCACATTTATATCGTCACAAGGACTTTTAATGGATATCGCAACATCGTTCCTAATTCAAAGCCAGATAGCGAGGCTTTTATTACTGAAATCATGGGATCATTTAGAAGCCCACAAACAAAGGATTTATAGTTTAAACCAACATGAAGATCAATCGATTTGATCGGATTGTTGAAAGATCTTGGATTTAAAATCCAGTCTGCATGAAAATCTAATGCAACTAGCAACGTAGAACATTTTCATTCAATCTTAATTGAAATGTTCAAGACAGCAGAATTCAAATGTCATATCATTTCATTATCAGATCAATTAACTGTAATGATCGATAAATTCAGTAAGACATTTTATGAAATCGACGCACACGTACAAACTTAATCAATTTGGTGTTAATTTGATCAGAAACCAAATCCGTGAATCATTTTTCAAACATTTGCTAATGATTTAAATCACATTTATATCGTCATAAGGACGTTTGATGGATATGGAAACACCGTTCCCAATCCAAAACCAGATAGCGAAGCTGCTATAAGTTAATACATGGGGTCACTTGGAAGCCCACCAACAAAAGTAAAAGGTTAAACCGTTTCTGAAGCATTTGCCATTCAGTTAGAAGCCAACAAACAAAAGTAAAAGGTAAAACCGTTGCTGAATCATTTGCTAAAGATTAAAAGCTTATTTATATCGTCACAAGGACTTTTAATGGATATCGCAACATCGTTCCTAATTCAGAGCCAGATTGCGAGGCTTTTTTCACTGAAATCATGGGATCATTTAGAAGCCCACAAACAAAGGTTTATTATTTAAAACCAACATGTAGATCAATCGATTTGATCGGATTGTTGAATGATCTTGGATTAAAAATATAGTCTGCATGAAAATCTAATGCAACTAGCAACGTAGAACATTTTCATTCAATCTTAATTGAAATGTTCAAGACAGCAGAACTCAAATGTCATGTCATTTCACCATCAGATCAATTAACTGTAATGATCGATAAATTCAGTAAGACATTTTATGAAATCGTCGCACACGTACAATCTTAAACAGTGTGGTTTTGAGTTCATCAGAAACTAAATCCGTGAACCATTTCACAAACATTTGCTTATTATAAAAATCACATTTATATCCTCATAAGGACGTTTGATAGATATGGAAACACCGTTCCCAATCCAAAACCAGATAGCGAAGCTGCTATAAGTTAATACATGGGGTCATTTGGAAGCCCTTAAACAAAAGTAAAAGGTTAAACCGTTTTTGAAACATTTGCTAAGGATTAAAATCACATTTATATCGTCACAAGGACTTTTAATGGATATCGCAACATCGTTCCTAATTCAAAGCCAGATAGCGAGGCTTTTATTACTGAAATCATGGGATCATTTAGAAGCCAACAAACAAAGGTTTTATATTAAAAACCAACATGTAGATCAATCGATTTGATCGGATTGTTGAATGGTCTTGGATTCAAAATCCAGTCTGCATGAAAATCTAATGCAACTAGCAACGTAGAACATTTTCATTCAATCTTAATTGAAATGTTCAAGACAGCAGAATTCAAATGTCATATCATTTCACCATCAGATCAATTAACTGTAATGATCGATAAATTCAGTAAGACATTTTATGAAATCGTCGCACACGTACAATCTTAAACAGTGTGGTTTTGAGTTCATCAGAAACTAAATCCGTGAACCATTTCACAAACATTTGCTTATTATAAAAATCACATTTATATCCTCATAAGGACGTTTGATAGATATGGAAACACCGTTCTCAATCCAAAACCAGATAGCGAAGCTGCTATAAGTTAATACATGGGGTCATTTGGAAGCCCACCAACAAAAGTAAAAGGTTAAACCGTTTCTGAAGCATTTGCTAAGGATTAAAATCACATTTATATCGTCACAAGGACTTTTCATGGATATCGCAACATCGTTCCTAATTCAAAGCCAGATAGCGAGGCTTTTATTACTGAAATCATGGGATCATTTAGAAGGCCACAAACAAAGGTTTAATATTTAAAACCAACATGTAGATCAATCGATTTGATCGGATTGTTGAATGATCTTGGATTAAAAATACAGTCTGCATGAAAATCTTATGCAACTAGCAACGTAGAACATTTTCATTCAATCTTAATTGAAATGTTCAAGACAGCAGAATTCAAATGGCATATCATTTCACCATCAGATCAATTAACTGTAATGATCGATAAATTCAGTAAGACATTTTATGAAATCGTCGCACACGTACAATCTTAAAGATTGTGGTTTTGATTTCATCAGAAACTAAATCCGTGAACCATTTCACAAACATTTGCTGATTATAAAAATCACATTTATATCCTCATAAGGACGTTTGATAGATATGGAAACACCGTTCCCAATCCAAAACCAGATAGCGAAGCTGCTATAAGTTAATACATGGGGTCATTTGGAAGCCCACCAACAAAAGTAAAAGGTTAAACCGTTTCTGAAGCATTTGCCATTCAGTTAGAAGCCCACAAACAAAAGTAAAAGGTAAAACCGTTGCTGAAACATTTGCTAAGGATTAAAAGCACATTTATATCGTCACAAGGACTTTTAATGGATATCGCAACATCGTTCCTAATTCAAAGCCAGATAGCGAGGCTTTTATTACTGAAATCATGGGATCATTTAGTAGCCAACAAACAAAAGTATTAGATTTAAAACCAACATGTAGATCAATCGATTTGATCGGATTGTTGAATGTTCTTGGATTTAAAATCCAGTCTGCATGAAAATCTAATGCAACTAGCAACGTAGAACATTTTCATTCAATCTTAATTGAAATGTTCAAGACAGCAGAATTCAAATGTCATATCATTTCACCATCAGATCAATTAACTGTAATGATCGATAAATTCAGTAAGACATTTTATGAAATCGACGCACACAAACAAACTTAAACAATTTGGTGTTAATTTTATCAGAAACTAAATCCGTGAACCATTTCTCAAACATTTGCTACTGATAAAAATCACATTTATATCGTCATAAGGACTTTTGATGGATATGGCAACACCGTTCCCAATCCAAAACCAGATAGCGAAGCTTCTATAACTCAATACATGGGGTCATTTAGAAACCCACAAACAAAAGTAAAAGGTTAAACCATTTCAGAAGCATTTGCCATTCATTTAGAAGCCCACAAACAAAAGTAAAAGGTTAAACCATTTCTGAAACACTTACTAAGGATAGAAATCACATTTATATCATCACAAGGACTTTTAATGGATATCGCAACATCGTTCCTAATCCAAAGCCAGAAAGCGAGTCTTTTATAACTAAAATCATGGGATCATTTAGAAGGCCACAAACAAAGGTTTAATATTTAAAACCAACATATAGATCAATCGATTTGATCGGATTGTTGAATGATCTTGGATTAAAAATATAGTCTGCATGAAAATCTAATGCAACTAGCAACGTAGAACATTTTCATTCAATGTTATTTGAAATGTTCAAGACAGCAGAATTCAAATGTCATATCATTTCATTATCAGATCAATTAACTGTAATGATCGATAAATTCAGTAAGACATTTTATGAAATGGACGCACACGTACAAACTTAAACAATTTGGTGTTAATTTGATCAGAAACCTAATCCGTGAATCATTTTTCAAACATTTGCTAATGATTTAAATCACATTTATGTCATCATAAGGACGTTTGATGAATATGGCAACAACGTTCCCAATCCAAAACCAGATAGCGAAGCTGCTATAAGTTAATACATGGGGTCATTTGGAAGCCCACAAACAAAAGTAAAAGGTTAAACCGTTTTTGAAACATTTGCTAAGGATTAAAAGCACATTTATATCGTCACAAGGGCTTTCAATCGATATCGCAACATCGTTCCTAATTCAAAGCCAGATAGCGAGGCTTTTATTACTGAAATCATGGGATCATTTAGAAGCCCACAAACAAAGGTTTTATATTTAAAACCGACATGTAGATCAATCGATTTGATCGGATTGTTGAATGATCTTGGATTTAAAATCCAGTCTGCATGAAAACCTAATAGTTGCATTAGAACGTAGAACATTTTCATTCAATCTTAATTGAAATGTTCAAGACAGCAGAATTCAAATGTCATATCATTTCACCATCAGATCAATTAACTGTAATGATCGATAAATTCAGTAAGACATTTTATGAAATCGACGCACACAAACAAACTTAAACAATTTGGTGTTAATTTTATCAGAAACTAAGTCCGTGAACCATTTCTCAAACATTTGCTACTGATTAAAATCACATTTATATCGTCATAAGGACTTTTGATGGATATGGCAACACCGTTCCCAATCCAAAACCAGATAGCGAAGCTGCTATAAGTTAATACATGGGGTCATTTGGAAGCCCACCAACAAAAGTTAAAGGTTAAACCGTTTCTGAAGCATTTGCCATTCAGTTAGAAGCCCACAAACAAAAGTAAAAGGTAAAACCGTTGCTGAAACATTTGCTAAGGATTAAAAGCACATTTATATCGTCACAAGGACTTTTAATGGATATCGCAACATCGTTCCTGATTCAAAGCCAGATAGCAAGGCTTTTATTACTGAAATCATGGGATCATTAAGAAGCCAACAAACAAAAGTATTATATTTAAAACCAACATGTAGATCAATCGATTTGATCGGATTGTTGAATGTTCTTGGATTTAAAATCCAGTCTGCATGAAAATCTAATGCAACTAGCAACGTAGAACATTTTCATTCAATCTTAATTGAAATGTTCAAGATAGCAGAACTCAAATGTCATATCATTTCACCATCAGATCAATTAACTGTAATGATCGATAAATTCAGTAAGACATTTTATGAAATCGTCGCACACGTACAATCTTAAACAGTGTGGTTTTGAGTTCATCAGAAACTAAATCCGTGAACCATTTCACAAACATTTGCTTATTATCAAAATCACATTTATATCCTCATAAGGACGTTTGATAGATATGGAAACACCGTTCCCAATCCAAAACCAGATAGCGAAGCTGCTATAAGTTAATACATGGGATCATTTAGAAACCCACAAACAAAAGTAAAAGGTTGCACCATTTCTGAAGCATTTGCCATTCATTTAGAAGCCCACAAACAAAAGTAAAAGGTTAAACCATTTCTGAAACACTTACTAAGGATAGAAATCACATTTATATCATCACAAGGACTTTTAATCGATATCGCAACATCGTTCCTAATTCAAAGCCAGATTGCGAGGCTTTTATAACTGAAATCATGGGATCATTTAGAAGCCCACAAACAAAAGTGTTAGATTTAAAACCAACATGTAGATCAATCGATTTGATCGGATTGTTGAATGTTCTTGGATTTAAAATCCAGTCTGCATGAAAATCTAATGCAACTAGCAACGTAGAACATTTTCATTCAATCTTAATTGAAATGTTCAAGATAGCAGAACTCAAATGTCATATCATTTCACCATCAGATCAATTAACTGTAATGATCGATAAATTCAGTAAGACATTTTATGAAATCGTCGCACACGTACAATCTTAAACAGTGTGGTTTTGAGTTCATCAGAAACTAAATCCGTGAACCATTTCACAAACATTTGCTTATTATAAAAATCACATTTTTATCCTCATAAGGACGTTTGATAGATATGGAAACACCGTTCCCAATCCAAAACCAGATAGCGAAGCTGCTATAAGTTAATACATGGGGTCATTTGGAAGCCCACAAACAAAAGTAAAAGGTTAAACCGTTTTTGAAACATTTGCTAAGGATTAAAATCACATTTATATCGTCACAAGGACTTTTAATGGATATCGCAACATCGTTCCTAATTCAAAGCCAGATAGCGAGGCTTTTATTACTGAAATCATGGGATCATTTAGAAGCCCACAAACAAAGGTTTTATATTAAAAACCAACATGTAGATCAATCGATTTGATCGGATTGTTGAATGGTCTTGGATTCAAAATCCAGTCTGCATGAAAATCTAATGCAACTAGCAACGTAGAACATTTTCATTCAATCTTAATTGAAATGTTCAAGACAGCAGAATTCAAATGTCATATCATTTCACCATCAGATCAATTAACTGTAATGATCGATAAATTCAGTAAGACATTTTATGAAATCGTCGCACACGTACAATCTTAAACAGTGTGGTTTTGAGTTCATCAGAAACTAAATCCGTGAACCATTTCACAAACATTTGCTTATTATCAAAATCACATTTATATCCTCATAAGGACGTTTGATAGATATGGAAACACCGTTCCCAATCCAAAACCAGATAGCGAAGCTGCTATAAGTTAATACATGGGGTCATTTGGAAGCCCACCAACAAAAGTAAAAGGTTAAACCGTTTCTGAAGCATTTGCTAAGGATTAAAATCACATTTATATCGTCACAAGGACTTTTAATGGATATCGCAACATCGTTCCTAATTCAAAGCCAGATAACGAGGCTTTTATAACTGAAATCATGGGATCATTTAGAAGCCCACAAACAAAGGTTTAATATTTAAAACCAACATATAGATCAATCGATTTGATCGGATTGTTGAATGATCTTGGATTAAAAATATAGTCTGCATGAAAATCTAATGCAACTAGCAACGTAGAACATTTTCATTCAATCTTAATTGAAATGTTCAAGACAGCAGAACTCAAATGTCATGTCATTTCACCATCAGATCAGTTAACTATAATGATTGATAAATTCAGTTAGACAGTTTATGAAACCGACGCACACAAACAAACTTAAACAGTTTGGTGTTAATTTAATCAGAAACTAAATCCGTGAACCATTTCTCAAACATTTGCTAATGATGAAAATCACATTTATATCCTCATAAGGACGTTTGATAGATATGGAAACACCGTTCCCAATCCAAAACCAGATAGCGAAGCTGCTATAAGTTAATACATGGGGTCATTTGGAAGTCCACAAACAAAAGTAAAAGGTTAAACCGTTTTTGAAACATTTGCTAAGGATTAAAATCACATTTATATCGTCACAAGGACTTTTAATGGATATCGCAACATCGTTCCTAATTCAAAGCCAGATAGCGAGGCTTTTATTACTGAAATCATGGGATCATTTAGAAGCCCACAAACAAAGGTTTAATATTTAAAACCAACATGTAGATCAATCGATTTGATCGGATTGTTGAATGATCTTGGATTAAAAATATAGTCTGCATGAAAATCTAATGCAACTAGCAACGTAGAACATTTTCATTCAATCTTAATTGAAATGTTCAAGACAGCAGAATTCAAATGTCATATCATTTCATTATCAGATCAATTAACTGTAATGATCGATAAATTCAGTAAGACATTTTATGAAATCGACGCACACAAACAAACTTAAACAATTTGGTGTTAATTTTATCAGAAACTAAATCCGTGAAACATTTCTCAAACATTTGCTAATTATAAAAATCACATTTGTATCGCCATAAGGACTTTTGATGGATATGGCAACACCGTTCCCAATCCAAAACCAGATAGCGAAGCTGCTATAAGTTAATACATGGGGTCATTTGGAAGCCCACAAACAAAAGTAAAAGATAAAACCGTTTTTGAAACATTTGCTAAGCATAGAAATCACATTTATATCGTCACAAGGACTTTTAATGGATATCGCAACATCGTTCCTAATTCAAAGCCAGATTGCGAGGCTTTTATTACTGAAATCATGGGATCATTTAGAAGCCAACATACAAAAGTATTAGATTTAAAACCAACATAAAGATCAATCGATTTGATCGGATTGTTGAATGTTCTTGGATTTAAAATCCAGTCTGCATGAAAATCTAATGCAACTTGCAACGTAGAACATTTTCATTCAATCTTAATTGAAATGTTCAAGACAGCAGAATTCAAACGTCATATCATTTCACCATCAGATCAATTAACTGTAATGATCGATAAATTCAGTAAGACATTTTATGAAATCGACGCACACAAACAAACTTAAACAATTTGGTGTTAATTTGATCAGAAACTAAATTCGTGAACCATTTCTCAAACATTTGCTACTGTGAAAAATCACATTTATATCGTCAAAGACTTTTGATGGATGTGGCAACACCGTTCCCAATCCAAAACCTGATAGCGATGCTGCTATAAGTTAATACATGGGGTCATTTGGAAGCCCACAAACAAAAGTAAAAGGTAAAACCGTTTTTGAAACATTTGCTTAGGATTGAAATCACATTTATATCGTCACAAGGACTTTTAATGGATATCGGAACATCGTTCCCAATTCAAAGCCAGATAGCGAGGCTTTTATTACTGAAATCATGGGATCATTTAGAAGCCCACAAACAAAGGTTTTATATTTAAAACCAACATGTAGATCAATCGATTTGATCGGATTGTTGAATGGTCTTGGATTTAAAATCCAGTCTGCATGAAAATCTAATGCAACTAGCAACGTAGAACATTTTCATTCAATCTAAATTGAAATGTTCAAGACAGCAGAATTCAAATGACATATTATTTCATTATCAGATCAATTAACTGTAATGATCGATAAATTCAGTAAGACATTTTATGAAATCGACGCACACAAACTAACTTAAACAGTTTGGTGTTAATTTTATCAGAAACTATATCCGTGAACCATTTTTCAAACATTTGCTTATGATAAAAATCACATTTATATCGTCATAAGGACTTTTGATGGATATGGCAACACCGTTCCCAATCCAAAACCAGAAAGCGAAGCTGCTATAAGTTAATACATGGGGTCATTTGGAAGCCCACAAACAAAAGTAAAAGGTAAAACCGTTTTTGAAACATTTGCTAAGGATTAAAATCGCATTTATATCGTCACAAGGACTTTTAATGGATATCGCAACATCGTTCCTAATTCAAAGCCAGATAGCGAGGCTTTTATTACTGAAATCATGGGATCATTTAGAAGCCAACAAACAAAAGTATTAGATTTAAAACCAACATGTAGATCAATCGATTTGATCGGATTGTTGAATGTTCTTGGATTTAAAATCCAGTCTGCATGAAAATCTAATGCAACTAGCAACGTAGAACATTTTCATTCAATCTTAATTGAAATGTTCAAGACAGCAGAATTCAAATGTCATATCATTTCACCATCAGATCAATTAACTGTAATGATCGATAAATTCAGTAAGACATTTTATGAAATCGTCGCACACGTACAATCTTAAACAGTGTGGTTTTGAGTTCATCAGAAACTAAATCCGTGAACCATTTCTCAAACATTTGCTAATGATAAAAATCCCATTTATATCGTCATAAGGACTTTTGATGGATATGGCAACACCGTTCCCAATCCAAAACCAGATAGCGAAGCTGCTATAAGTTAATACATGGGGTCATTTGGAAGCCCACAAACAAAAGTAAAAGGTAAAACCGTTTTTGAAACATTTGCTAAGTATTAAAATCGCATTTATATCGTCACAAGGACTTTTAATGGATATCGCAACATCGTTCCTAATTCAAAGCCAGATAGCGAGGCTTTTATTACTGAAATCATGGGATCATTTAGAAGCCTACAAACAAAGGTTTAATATTTCAAACCAACATGTAGATCAATCGATTTGATCGGATTGTTGAATGTTCTTGGATTTTAAATTAAGTCTGCATGAAAATCTAATGCAACTAGCAACGTAGAACATTTTCATTCAATCTTAATTGAAATGTTCAAGACAACAGAATTCAAATGTCATATCATTTCACCATCAGATCAATTAACTGTAATGATCGATAAATTCAGTAAGACATTTTATGAAATCGTCGCACACGTACAATCTTAAACAGTGTGGTTTTGATTTCATCAGAAACTAAATCCGTGAACCATTTCACAAACATTTGCTTATAATAAAAATCACATTTATATCCTCATAAGGACGTTTGATAGATATGGAAACACCGTTCCCAATCCAAAACCAGATAGCGAAGCTGCTATAAGTTAATACATGGGGTCATTTGGAAGCCCACCAACAAAAGTAAAAGGTTAAACCGTTTTTGAAACATTTGCTAAGGATTAAAATCACATTTATATCGTCACAAGGACTTTTAAAGGATATCGCAACATCGTTCCTAATTCAAAGCCAGATAGCGAGGCTTTTATTACTGAAAACATGGGATCATTAAGAAGCCAACAAACAAAAGTATTAGATTTAAAACCGACATGTAGATCAATCGAATTGATCGGATTGTTGAATGATCTTGGATTTAAAATCCAGTCTGCATGAAAATCTAATGCAACTAGCAACGTAGAACATTTTCATTCAATCTTAATTGAAATGTTCAAGACAGCAGAATTCAAATGTCATATCATTTCACCATCAGATCAATTAACTGTAATGATCGATAAATTCAGTAAGACATTTTATGAAATCGTCGCACACGTACAATCTTAAACAGTGTGGTTTTGAGTTCATCAGAAACTAAATCCGTGAACCATTTCTCAAACATTTGCTAATGATAAAAATCCCATTTATATCGTCATAAGGACTTTTGATGGATATGGCAACACCGTTCCCAATCCAAAACCAGATAGCGAAGCTGCTATAAGTTAATACATGGGGTCATTTGGAAGCCCACAAACAAAAGTAAAAGGTAAAACCGTTTTTGAAACATTTGCTAAGGATTAAAATCGCATTTATATCGTCACAAGGACTTTTAATGGATATCGCAACATCGTTCCTAATTCAAAGCCAGATAGCGAGGCTTTTATTACTGAAATCATGGGATCATTTAGAAGCCAACAAACAAAAGTATTAGATTTAAAACCAACATGTAGATCAATCGATTTGATCGGATTGTTGAATGTTCTTGGATTTAAAATCCAGTCTGCATGAAAATCTAATGCAACTAGCAACGTAGAACATTTTCATTCAATCTTAATTGAAATGTTCAAGACAGCAGAATTCAAATGTCATATCATTTCACCATCAGATCAATTAACTGTAATGATCGATAAATTCAGTAAGACATTTTATGAAATCGTCGCACACGTACAATCTTAAACAGTGTGGTGTTGATTTCATCATAAACTAAATCCGTGAACCATTTCTCAAACATTTGCTTCTGATTTAAATCACATTTATTTCGTCATAAGGACTTTTGATGGATATGGCAACACCGTTCCCAATCCAAAACCAGATAGCGAAGCTGCTATAAGTTAATACATGGGGTCATTTGGAAGCCCACAAACAAAAGTAAAAGGTTAAACCGTTTTTGAAACATTTGCTAAGGATTAAAATCACATTTATATCGTCACAAGGACTTTTAATGGATATCGCAACATCGTTCCTAATTCAAAGCCAGATAGCGAGGCTTTTATTACTGAAATCATGGGATCATTTAGAAGCCAACAAACAAAGGTTTTATATTTAAAACCGACATGTAGATCAATCGAATTGATTGGATTGTTGAATGATCTTGGATTTAAAATCTAGTCTGCATGAAAATCTAATGCAACTAGCAACGTAGAACATTTTCATTCAATCTTCATTGAAATGTTCAAGACAGCAGAATTCAAATGTCATATCATTTCACTATCAGATCAATTAACTGTAATGATCGATAAATTCAGTAAGACATTTTATGAAATCGACACACACGTGCAAACTTAAACAGTTTGGTGTTATTTTCAACAGAAACTATATCCGTGAACCATTTCTCAAACATTTGCTAATGATACAAATCACATTTATATCGTCATAAGGACTTTTGATGGATATGGCAACACCGTTCCCAATCCAAAACCAGATAGCGAAGCTTCTATAACTCAATACATGGGGTCATTTAGAAACCCACAAACAAAAGTAAAAGGTAAAACCATTTCAGAAGCATTTGCCATTCATTAAGAAGCCCACAAACAAAAGTAAAAGGTTAAACCATTTCTGAAACACTTACTAAGGATAGAAATCACATTTATATCATCACAAGGACTTTTAATGGATATCGCAACATCGTTCCTAATCCAAAGCCAGAAAGGGAGGCTTTTTTAACTAAAATCATGGTATCATTTAGAAGGCCACAAACAAAAGTATTAGATTTAAAACCAACATATAGATCAATCGATTTGATCGGATTGTTGAATGGTCTTGGATATAAAATCCAGTCTGCGTGAAAATCTAATGCAACTAGCAACGAAGAACATTTTCATTCAATCTTAATTGAATTGTTCAAGACAGCAGAATTCAAATGTCATATCATTTCACTATCAGATCAATTAACTGTGATGATCGATAAATTCAGTAAGACATTTTATTAAATCGACGCACACTTACAAACTTAAACAGTGTGGTGTTGATTTCATCAGAAACTAAATCCGTGAACCATTTCTCAAACATTTGCTACTGATTTAAATCACATTTATATCGTCATAAGGACTTTTGATGGATATGGCAACACCGTTCCCAATCCAAAACCAGATAGCGAAGCTGCTATAAGTTAATACATGGGGTCATTTGGAAGCCCACAAACAAAAGTAAAAGGTTAAACCGTTTTTGAAACATTTGCTAAGGATTGAAATCACATTTATATCGTCACAAGGACTTTTAATGGATATCGCAACATCGTTCCTAATTCAAAGCCAGTTAGCGAGGCTTTTATTACTGAAATCATGGGATCATTTAGAAGCCCACAAACAAAGGTTTAATATTTAAAACCAACATGTAGATCAATCGATTTGATCGGATTGTTGAATGATCTTGGATTTAAAATCCAGTCTGCATGAAAATCTGATGCAACTAGCAACGTAGAACATTTTCATTCAATCTAAATTGAAATGTTCAAGACAGCAGAATTCAAATGACATATTATTTCATTATCAGATCAATTAACTGTAATGATCGATAAATTCAGTAAGACATTTTATGAAATCGACGCACACAAACTAACTTAAACAGTTTGGTGTTAATTTTATCAGAAACTAATTCCGTGAACCATTTTTCAAACATTTGCTTATGATAAAAATCACATTTATATCGTCATAAGGACTTTTGATGGATATGGCAACACCGTTCCCAATCCAAAACCAGATAGCGAAGCTGCTATAAGTTAATACATGGGGTCATTTGGAAGCCCACAAACAAAAGTATTAGATTTAAAACCAACATGTAGATCAATCGATTTGATAGGATTGTTGAATGATCTTGGATTTAAAATCCAGTCTGCATGAAAATCTAATGCAACTAGCAACGTAGAACATTTTCATTCAATCTTAATTGAAATGTTCAAGACAGCAGAACTCAAATGTCATATCATTTCACCATCAGATCAATTAACTGTAATGATCGATAAATTCAGTAAGACATTTTATGAAATCGACGCACACAAACAAACTTAAACAATTTGGTGTTACTTTCATCAGAAACTCAATCCGTGAACCATTTCTCAAACATTTGCTAATGATAAAAATCACATTTTTATCGTCATAAGGTCTCTTGATGGATATGGCAACAACGTTTCCAATCCAAAACCAGATAGCGAAGCTGCTATAAGTTAATACATGGGGTCATTTGGAAGCCCACAAACAAAAGTAAAATGTAAAACCGTTTTTGAAACATTTGCTAAGGATTAAAATCACATTTATATCGTCACAAGGACTTTTAATGGATATCGCAACATCGTTCCTAATTCAAAGCCAGATAGCGAGGCTTTTATTACTGAAATCATAGGATCATTTAGAAGCCCACAAACAAAGGTTTATTATTTAAAACCAACATGTAGATCAATCGATTTGATCGGATTGTTGAATGATCTTGGATTAAAAATATAGTTTGCATGAAAATCTAATGCAACTAGCAACGTAGAACATTTTCATTCAATCTTAATTGAAATGTTCAAGACAGCAGAATTCAAATGTCATATCATTTCATTATCAGATCAATTAACTGTAATGATCGTTAAATTCAGTAAGACATTTTATGAAATCAACGCCCACATACAAACTTAAACAGTGTCGTGTTAATTTGATCAGAAACTAAATCCGTGAACCATTTCTCAAACATTTGCTACTGATCAAAATCACATTTATATCGTCATAAGGACTTTTGATGGATATGGCAACACCGTTCCCAATCCAAAACCAGATAGCGAAGCTGCTATAAGTTAATACATGGGGTCATTTGGAAGCCCACAAACAAAAGTAAAATGTAAAACCGTTTTTAAAACATTTGCTAAGGATTAAAATCACATTTATATCGTCACAAGGACTTTTAATGAATATCGCAACATCGTTCCTAATTCAAAGCCAGATTGCGAGGCTTTTATTACTGAAATCATGGGATCATTTAGAAGCCCACAAACAAAGGTTTTATATTTAAAACCAACATGTGGATCAATCAATTTGATCAGATTGTTGAATGATCTTGGATTTAAAATACAGTCTGCATGAAAATCTTATGCAATTTGCAACGTAGAACATTTTCATTCAATCTTAATTGAAATGTTCAAGACAGCAGAATTCAAATGTCATATCATTTCACCATCAGATAAATTGACTGTAATGATCGATAAATTCAGTAAGACATTTTATGAAATCGACGCACACAAACAAACTTATACAGTGTCGTGTTAATTTGATCAGAAACTAAATCCGTGAACCATTTCTCAAACATTTGCTAATGATACAAATCACATTTATATCGTCATAAGGACTTTTGATGGATATGGCAACACCGTTCCCAATCCAAAACCAGATAGCGAAGCTTCTATAACTCAATACACGAGGTCATTTAGAAACCCACAAACAAAAGTAAAAGGTTAAACCATTTCAGAAGCATTTGCCATACATTAAGAAGCCCACAAACAAAAGTAAAAGGTTAAACCATTTCTGAAACACTTACTAAGGATAGAAATCACATTTATATCATCACAAGGACTTTTAATGGATATCGCAACATCGTGCCTAATCCAAAGCCAGATAGCGAGGGTTTTATTACTGAAATCATGGGATCATTAAGAAGCCAACAAACAAAAGTATTATATTTAAAACCAACATGTAGATCAATCGATTTGATCGGATTGTTGAATGATCTTGGATTTAAAATCCAGTCTGCATGAAAATCTAATGCAACTAGCAACGTAGAACATTTTCATTCAATCTTAATTGAAATGTTCAAGACAACAGAATTCAAATGTCATATCATTTCACCATCAGATCAATTAACTGTAATGATCGATAAATTCAGTAAGACATTTTATGAAATCGACGCACACAAACAAACTTAAACAATTTGGTGTTACTTTCATCAGAAACTCAATCCGTGAACCATTTCTCAAACATTTGCTAATGATAAAAATCACATTTTTATCGTCATAAGGTCTCTTGATGGATATGGCAACAACGTTTCCAATCCAAAACCAGATAGCGGAGCTGCTATATCTCAATACATGGGGTCATTTAGAAGTCCAAATCAAAAGTAAAAGGTAAAACCATTTCTGAAGCATTTGCCATTCATTTAGAAGCCCACAAATAAAAGTAAAAGGTTAAACCATTTCTGAAACACTAACTAACGATAGAAATCACATTTATATCATCACAAGCACTTTTAATGGATATCGCAACATCGTTCCTAATTCAAAGCCAGATAGCGAGGCTTTTATTACTGAAATCATGGGATCATTTAGAAGCCCACATACAAAAGTATAACATTTTAAACCAACATGTAGATCAATCGATTTGATCGGATTGTTGAATGATCTTGGATTTAAAATCCAGTCTGCATGAAAATCTAATGCAACTAGCAACGTAGAACATTTTCATTCAATCTTAATTGAAATGTTCAAGACAGCAGAACTCAAATGTCATATCATTACACCATCAGATCAATTAACTATAATGATCGATAAATTCAGTAAGACATTTTATGAAATCGACGCACACAAACAAACTTAAACAATTTGGTGTTACTTTCATCAGAAACTCAATCCGTGAACCATTTCTCAAACATTTGCTAATGATAAAAATCACATTTTTATCGTCATAAGGTCTCTTGATGGATATGGCAACAACGTTTCCAATCCAAAACCAGATAGCGGAGCTGCTATATCTCAATACATGGGGTCATTTAGAAGTCCAAATCAAAAGTAAAAGGTTAAACCATTTCTGAAGCATTTGCCATTCATTTAGAAGCCCACAAACAAAAGTAAAAGGTTAAACCATTTCTGAAACACTAACTAACGATAGAAATCACATTTATATCATCACAAGCACTTTTAATGGATATCGCAACATCGTTCCTAATTCAAAGCCAGATAGCGAGGCTTTTATTACTGAAATCATGGGATCATTTAGAAGCCCACATACAAAAGTATAACATTTTAAACCAACATGTAGATCAATCGATTTGATCGGATTGTTGAATGATCTTGGATTTAAAATCCAGTCTGCATGAAAATCTAATGCAACTAGCAACGTAGAACATTTTCATTCAATCTTAATCGAAATGTTCAAGACAGCAGAACTCAAATGTCATATCATTACACCATCAGATCAATTAACTATAATGATCGATATATTCAGTTAGACAGTTTATGAAACCGACGCACACAAACAAACTTAAACAGTTTGGTGTTAATTTAATCAGAAACTAAATCCGTGAACCATTTCTCAAACATTTGCTAATGATGAAAATCACATTTATATCGTCATAAGAACTTTTGATGGATATGGCAACACCGTTCCCAATCCAAAACCAGATAGCGAAGCTGCTATAAGTTAATACATGGGGTCATTTGGAAGCCCACAAACAAAAGTTAAAGGTTAAACCGTTTTTGAAACATTTGCTAAGGATTAAAATCACATTTATATCGTCACAAGGGCTTTTAATCCAAAACCAGATAGCGAAGCTGCTATAAGTTAATACATGGGGTCATTTGGAAGCCCACAAACAAAAGTAAAAGGTTAAACCGTTTTTGAAACATTTGCTAAGGATTAAAATCACATTTATATCGTCATAAGGACTTTTAATGGATATCGCAACATCGTTCCTAATTTAAAGCCAGATAGCGAGGCTTTTATTACTGAAATCATGGGATCATTTAGAAGCCAACAAACAAAAGTATTAGATTTAAAACCAACATGTAGATCAATCGATTTGATCGGATTGTTGAATGATCTTGGATTTAAAATCCAGTCTGCGTGAAAATCTAATGCAACTAGCAACGTAGAACATTTTCATTCAATCTTAATTGAAATGTTCAAGACAGCAGAATTCAAATGTCAGATCATTTCACCATCAGATCAATTAACTGTAATGATCGATAAATTCAGTAAGACATTTTATGAAATCGACGCACACGTACAATCTTAAACAAAGTGGTTTTGATTTCATCAGAAACTAAATCCGTGAACCATTTCACAAACATTTGCTAATTTTAAAAATTACATTTATATCCTAATAAGGACGTTTGATAGATATGGAAACACCGTTCCCAATCCAAAACCAGATAGCGAAGCTGCTATAAGTTAATACATGGGGTCATTTGGAAGCCCACCAACAAAAGTAAAAGGTTAAACCGTTTCTGAAGCATTTGCCATTCAGTTAGAAGCCTACAAACAAAAGTAAAAGGTAAAACCGTTGCTGAAACATTTGCTAAAGACTAAAAGCACATTTATATCGTCACAAGGACTTTTAATGGATATCGCAAAATCGTTCCTAATTCAAAGCCAGATAGCGAGGCTTTTATTACTGAAATCATGGGATCATTTAGAAGCCAACAAACAAAAGTATTAGATTTAAAACCAACATGTAGATCAATCGATTTGATCGGAATGTTGAATGATCTTGGATTTAAAATCCAGTCTGCATGAAAATCTAATGCAACTAGCAACGTAGAACATTTTCATTCAATCTTAATTGAAATGTTCAAGACAGCAGAATTCAAATGTCATATCATTTCATTATCAGATCAATTAACTGTAATGATCGATAAATTCAGTAAGACATTTTATGCAATCGACGCACACAAACAAACTTAAACAATTTGGTGTTAATTTTATCAGAAACTATATCCGTGAACCATTTCTCAAACATTTGCTACTGATCAAAATCACATTTATATCGTCATAAGGACTTTTGATGGATATGGCAACACCGTTCCCAATCCAAAACCAGATAGCGAAGCTGCTATAAGTTAATACATGGGGTCATTTGGAAGCCCACAAACAAAAGTAAAAGGTTAAACCGTTTTTGAAACATTTGCTAAGTATTAAAATCACATTTATATCGTCACAAGGACTTTTAATGGATATCGCAACATCGTTCCTAATTCAAAGCCAGATAGCGAGGCTTTTATTACTGAAATCATGGGATCATTTAGAAGCCAACAAACAAAAGTATTAGATCTAAAACCAACATGTAGATCAAACGATTTGATCAGATTGTTGAATGGTCTTGGATTTAAAATCCAGTCTGCATGAAAATCTAATGCAACTGGCAACGTAGAACATTTTCATTCAATCTTAATTGAAATGTTCAAGACAGCAGAATTCAAATGTCATATCATTTCACCATCAGATCAATTAACTGTAATGATCGATAAATTCAGTAAGACATTTTATGAAATCGTCGCACACGTACAATCTTAAACAGTGTGGTTTTGATTTCATCAGAAACTAAATTCGTGAAACATTTCACAAACATTTGCTGATTATAAAAATCACATTTATATCCTCATAAGGACGTTTGATAGATATGGAAACACCGTTCCCAATCCAAAACCAGATGACGAAGCTGCTATAAGTTAATACATGGGGTCATTTGGAAGCCCACAAACAAAAGTAAAAGGATAAACCGTTTCTGAAACATTTGCCATTCAGTTAGAAGCCCACAAACAAAAGTAAAAGGTAAAACCGTTGCCGAAACATTTGCTAAGGATTAAAATCACATTTATATCGTCACAAGGACTTTTAATGGATATCGCAACATCGTTCCTAATTCAAAGCCAGATAGCGAGGCTTTTATTACTGAAATCATGGGATCATTTAGAAGCCAACAAACAAAAGTATTAGATTTAAAACCAACATGTAGATCAATCGATTTGATCGGATTGTTGAATGTTCTTGGATTTAAAATCCAGTCTGCATGAAAATCTAATGCAACTAGCAACGTAGAACATTTTCATTCAATCTTAATTGAAATGTTCAAGACAGCAGAATTCAAATGTCATATCATTTCATTATCAGATCAATTAACTGTAATGATCGATAAATTCAGTATGACATTTTATGAAATGGACGCACACGTACAAACTTAAACAATTTGGTGTTAATTTTATCAGAAACTAAATCCGTGAACCATTTCTCAAACATTTGCTAATGATTTCAATCACATTTATGTCGTCATAAGGACGTTTGATGGATATGGCAACAACGTTCCCAATCCAAAACCAGATAGCGAAGCTGCTATAAGTTAATACATGGGGTCATTTGGAAGCCCACATACAAAAGTAAAAGGTTAAACCGTTTTTGAAACATTTGCTAAGGATTAAAATCACATTTATATCGTCACAAGGACTTTTAATGGATATCGCAACATCGTTCCTAATTCAAAGCCAGATAGCGAGGCTTTTATAACTGAAATCATGGGATCATTTAGAAGCCCACATACAAAAGTATAACATTTAAAACAAACATGTAGATCAATCGATTTGATCAGATTGTTGAATGGTCTTGGATTTAAAATCCAGTCTGCATGAAAATCTAATGCAACTAGCAACGTATAACATTTTCATTCAATCTTAATTGAAATGTTCAAGACAGCAGAATTCAAATGTCATATCATTTCACTATCAGATCAATTAACTGTAATGATCGATAAATTCAGTAAGACATTTTATGAAATCGACGCACACAAACAAACTTAAACAATTTGGTGTTAATTTTATCAGAAACTAAATCCGTGAACCATTTCTCAAACATTTGCTACTGATAAAAATCACATTTATATCGTCATAAGGACTTTTGATGGATATGGCAACACCGTTCCCAATCCAAAACTAGATAGCGAAGCTGCTATAGGTTAATACATGGGGTCATTTGGAAGCCCACAAACAAAAGTAAAAGGTAAAACCGTTTTTGAAACATTTGCTAAGGATTAAAATCGCATTTATATCGTCACAAGGACTTTTAATGGATATCGCAACATCGTTCCTAATTCAAAGCCAGATAGCGAGGCTTTTATTACTGAAATCATGGGATCATTTAGAAGCCTACAAACAAAGGTTTAATATTTCAAACCAACATGTAGATCAATCGATTTGATCGGATTGTTGAATGATCTTTCATTAAAAATTTAGTCTGCATGAAAATCTAATGCAACTAGCAACGTAGAACATTTTCATTCAATCTTAATTGAAATGTTCAAGACAGCAGAATTCAAATGTCATATCATTTCATTATCAGATCAATTAACTGTAATGATTGATAAATTCAGTAAGACATTTTATGAAATCGACACACACGTATAAACTTAACCAGTTTGGTGTTATTTTCAACAGAAACTATATCCGTGAACCATTTCTCAAACATTTGCTAATGATACAAATCACATTTATATCGTCATAAGGACTTTTGATGGATATGGCAACACCGTTCCCAATCCAAAACCAGATAGCGAAGCTGCTATAACTCAATACATGGGGTCATTTAGAAACCCACAAACAAAAGTAAAAGGTTAAACCATTTCAGAAGCATTTTCCATTCATTAAGAAGCCCACAAACAAAAGTAAAAGGTTAAACCATTTCTGAAACACTTACTAAGGATAGAAATCACATTTATATCATCACAAGGACTTTTAATGGATATCGCAACATCGTTCCTAATCCAAAGCCAGAAAGCGAGTCTTTTATAACTAAAATCATGGGATCATTTAGAAGGCCACAAACAAAAGTATTATATTTAAAACCAACATGTAGGTCAATCGATTTGATCGGATTGTTGAATGATCTTGGATTAAAAATATAGTCTGCATGAAAATCTAATGCAACTAGCAACGTAGAACATTTTCATTCAATCTTAATTGAAATGTTCAAGACAGCAGAATTCAAATGTGATATCATTTCATTATCAGATCAATTAACTATAATGATCGATAAATTCAGTTAGACAGTTTATGAAACCGACGCACACAAACAAACTTAAACAGTTTGGTGTTAATTTTATCAGAAACTAAATCCGTGAACCATTTCTCAAACATTTGCTAATGATGAAAATCACATTTATATCGTCATAAGGACTTTTGATGGATATGGAACCACCGTTCCCAATCCAAAACCAGATAGCGAAGCTGCTATAAGTTAATACATGGGGTCATTTGGAAGCCCACCAACAAAAGTAAAAGGTTAAACCGTTTCTGAAGCATTTGCCATTCAGTTAGAAGCCCACAAACAAAAGTAAAAGGTAAAACCGTTTTTGAAACATTTGCTAAGGATTGAAATCACATTTATATCGTCACAAGGACTTTTAATGGATATCGCAACATCGTTCCTAATTCAAAGCCAGATAGCGAGGCTTTTATTACTGAAATCATGGGATCATTTAGAAGCCAACAAACAAAAGTATTAGATTTAAAACCAACATGTAGATCAATCGATTTGATCGGATTGTTGAATGTTCTTGGATTTTAAATTAAGTCTGCATGAAAATCTAATGCAACTAGCAACGTAGAACATTTTCATTCAATCTTAATTGAAATGTTCAAGACAACAGAATTCAAATGTCATATCATTTCACCATCAGATCAATTAACTGTAATGATCGATAAATTCAGTAAGACATTTTATGAAATCGTCGCACACGTACAATCTTAAACAGTGTGGTTTTGATTTCATCATAAACTAAATCCGTGAACCATTTCTCAAACATTTGCTAATGATAAAAAACACATTTATATCGTCATAAGGACTTTTGATGGATATGAAACCACCGTTCCCAATCCAAAACCAGATAGCGAAGCTGCTATAAGTTAATACATGGGGTCATTTGGAAGTCCACCAACAAAAGTAAAAGGTAAAACCGTTTTTGAAGCATTTGCCATTCAGTTAGAAGCCCACAAACAAAAGTAAAAGGTAAAACCATTTTTGAAACATTTGCTAAGGATTAAAATCACATTTATATCGTCACAAGGACTTTTTATGGATATCGCACCATCGTTCCCAATTCAAAGCCAGATAGCGAGACTTTTATTACTAAAATCATGGGATCATTTAGAAGCCAACAAACAAAAGTATTAGATTTAAAACCAACATGTAGATCAATCGATTTGATCAGATTGTTGAATGGTCTTGGATTTAAAATCCAGTCTGCATGAAAATCTAATGCAACTTGCAACGTAGAACATTTTCATTCAATCTTAATTGAAATGTTCAAGACAGCAGAATTCAAACGTCATATCATTTCACCATCAGATCAATTAACTGTAATGATCGATAAATTCAGTAAGACATTTTATGAAATCGACGCACACAAACAAACTTAAACAATTTGGTGTTAATTTTATCAGAAACTAAATCCGTGAACCATTTCTCAAACATTTGCTTATAAAAAAAATCACATTTATATCGTCATAAGGACGTTTGATGGATATGGCAACACCGTTCCCAATCCAAAACCAGATAGCGAAGCTGCTATAAGTTAATACATGGGGTCATTTGGAAGTCCACCAACAAAAGTAAAAGGTAAAACCGTTTTGGCAACATTTGCTAAGGATTAAAATCACATTTGTATCGTCACAAGGACTTTTAATGGATATCGCAACATCGTTCCTAATTCAAATCCAGATAGGGAGGTATTTATTACTGAAATCATGGGATCATTTAGAAGCCCACAAACAAAGGTTTTATATTTAAAACCAACATGTAGATCAATCGATTTGATCGGATTGTTGAATGTTCTTGGATTTAAAATCCAGTCTGCATGAAAATCTAATGCAACTAGCAACGTAAACCATTTTCATTCAATCTTAATTGAAATGTTCAAGACAGCAGAACTCAAATGTCATATCATTTCACCATCAGATCAATTAACTATAATGATCGATAAATTCAGTTAGACAGTTTATGAAACCGACGAACACAAACAAACAGTTTGGTGTTTATTTTATCAGAAACTAAATCCGTGAACCATTTCTCAAACATTTGCTAATGATAAAAAACACATTTATATCGTCATAAGGACTTTTGATGGATATGGAACCACCGTTCCCAATCCAAAACCAGATAGCGAAGCTGCTATAAGTTAATACATGGGGTCATTTGGAAGTCCACCAACAAAAGTAAAAGGTAAAACCGTTTTGGCAACATTTGCTAAGGATTAAAATCACATTTGTATCGTCACAAGGACTTTTAATGGATATCGCAACATCGTTCCTAATTCAAATCCAGATAGGGAGGTATTTATTACTGAAATCATGGGATCATTTAGAAGCCCACAAACAAAGGTTTTATATTTAAAACCAACATGTAGATCAATCGATTTGATCGGATTGTTGAATGTTCTTGGATTTAAAATCCAGTCTGCATGAAAATCTAATGCAACTAGCAACGTAAAACATTTTCATTCAATCTTAATTGAAATGTTCAAGACAGCAGAACTCAAATGTCATATCATTTCACCATCAGATCAATTAACTATAATGATCGATAAATTCAGTTAGACAGTTTATGAAACCGACGAACACAAACAAACTTAAACAGTTTGGTGTTTATTTTATCAGAAACTAAATCCGTGAACCATTTCTCAAACATTTGCTAATGATAAAAAACACATTTATATCGTCATAAGGACTTTTGATGGATATGAAACCACCGTTCCCAATCCAAAACCAGATAGCGAAGCTGCTATAAGTTAATACATGGGGTCATTTGGAAGCCCACATACAAAAGTAAAAGTTAAAACCATTTTGGCAACATTTGCTAAGGATTAAAATCACATTTGTATCGTCACAAGGACTTTTAATGGATATCGCAACATCGTTCCTAATTCAAATCCAGATAGGGAGGTATTTATTACTGAAATCATGGGATCATTTAGAAGCCCACAAACAAAGGTTTTATATTTAAAACCAACATGTAGATCAATCGATTTGATCGGATTGTTGAATGTTCTTGGATTTAAAATCCAGTCTGCATGAAAATCTAATGCAACTAGCAACGTAAAACATTTTCATTCAATCTTAATTGAAATGTTCAAGACAGCAGGATTCAAATGTCATATCATTTCACCATCTGTTGGAGTTCGGCTCCAACTTAAAGTTCGTAATAATAAATTCTACTGACGTGTTCTTTTAACTGATTCCACTAACACTTTATTCAAGTTAATTCGGTTGGGTCGTTCTTTAAACGCGCGCGGTGCGATGGTGCGATGGTGTTAAAAAAATTCACGTCTTCTCTCTGCCGTTTTTCCGTTGAAAACGGTTTAAATCCAATGGCCTCCTCGCGATGGCCGTTTTTTCCCGCGTCATCTCTGCGATGTTTCCCTGTCCCTTCGGTAACGGCACTCTTATCCTGTCTCCTACCTGTCAGTGCCGTTACGTCAGGTAAACAAACAAACACGCGCCGAATTGTCTGTAACATTCTCCCACCCGGTACTTTGCTCGGATGGGCAATTTACCCTATTTCAAGTGCGCAATCTGTTCGATAAACAATTCGGCAGCACTCCCTATCGCCTTATCAGTCCGTCTACTTTGGTAAGCTTGGCTGTACCGTGCCTATCCTCGGTCTACTTCCGTACTTCCAACACCGCTATTTTTGTTGCAGGTCGTTCCATCAATCCGCTAGCGGTCTGCACAGTTGCTCGCCTTACCTGTCCGTCGGCGGCTCTGACGACAGCCACTACTCTTCCCTTAGGCCAGCAATTTCTGGGCATGTTGTTGTCTGCTATCAAAACTATTTCACCTTCCTCTATAGGACGAGCCAGATGAAACCACTTGGTTCTGCGTGTCAACGTCGGAAGGTACTCGGCTACCCATTTTCGCCAAAAAAGATCCGCGTTGCGCTGCGACGCTTTCCATGAGGATTTTATGGCCCCTGCTGTATCATCAAGTGACGCGGGCGGCTTGCTACCGTTAGAACTACCCAAAAGCAGTTGGTTGGGGGTTATGGGTGGTGCGAAATCATCGTCCAGAGGTACGTAGGTCAGGGGTCTTGAGTTCACTATCATTTCTATTTCGGCCAGCGTAGATTGCAATATTTCGTCGTTGGGCGTACGCGGCATCTCGAACTGACTAAGTACTTTTTTCACCGACTGAACGAGGCGTTCCCAACACCCTCCAAAATGTGGAGCCGCTGGCGGGTTGAAGCTCCACTTCAACTCAGGACTAGTAAACTCGGCAATCAACTTATCCTCATCAACATTCCTCCGGGCTTCCCTCAACTCTCTCGATGAGCCTACGAAATTTGTCCCTCTATCGCTGATGATTTCGCGCGGAACTCCTCGTCTAGCAATAAAACGACGGATCGCTAAGATGCAGGACGAACTTGTTAGTGAGTGAGCGATTTCTAGGTGTACTGCTCGTGTCGTCAAGCAAGTGAAAATCACTCCCCAACGTTTCTCCTGGCGACGTCCAACTACTACGTTCATTGGGCCGAAATAGTCAATTCCAGTGTACGTGAATGCACGCTGATGAATGGCCGTCCTTTGTTGGGGAATGCCTCCCATTAACGGCGGTTCAGGAGTCGCCTTTCTAATGCGACAATATTGACAGGTTTTCCGGACGCGCTTATATTCCGTCAACAAGCGCGGTATGTGGTATCTGGCTCTCAGTTCGTTAACAACGGTCTGATGATTACAGTGTCGGTAGCGTACGTGGTAGTAAAGAATCAGTAAGTCAGTTCCTGTGTGTCGTCTCGGTAGAATTACTGGCTTCTGCAGTGACTCATCTATTCCAGGGCAGTTTTCGAAACGCCCACTTATTCTCAGCACGCCATTTTCGTCGATCTTGGGTGAGAGTTTATACAGCACGCTGCTTTTTTCGACGGGTTTCGACCACGGATGCTGTTTTACTACGCGGCTCTCTAGTCGACAGATCTCGCCTAAAAACGCTTCTCGTTGAATTTGTTTTATAATTACGCGTTCTGCTGTTTTCAACTCTCCCTGTGTGAGCGGTCCTGTCGTGGTCTTTTTCCCGTTTCTTCTGTGCATACAATTATTCGAAAACCGAATAACGTATCCAACAGATCTGAGCAGCCTGTTCCAATTAGAGAATCGGTCGATCTGAATAAGTGATTTAGTGCTGGAATGATGCAGGAGGTTGCGGCGTAGTTCTTCCGTCGTATCATGCGGTAGCGTCGATGAAGTTGGCCATTCCTTTTCCGTCTGCCATAGAAAGCTCGGTCCTTTGATGTACTTGTCCTCAGGGTAGGGCACACCCAACCAGCTCACCTCGACGCTGGTGGCTTTGATCTTGCTGGCGTTCACCACCACCTCGAATCCGTACACGTCGATCCGCTCGGCGGTGGTGATCGGTAGCATGTCACCAGCCCGCACCTCTTCACCGTGACCCGGAAACGGTATGAAGAAAATGCCCACCTCGTAACGCGTTTGTGGCTGCAAACCCTCCACGGTGTATTCACTCAACGCCCGGTGGATGAGTGGGGTCGCATGGTACACGACACTGTCGATCTCACGGTACCGTAGCTGTATACCGTCCACGTAATCGAGCTCCTCATCATCCAGCTTGCGCCATGCGATCTTCGCCCAAGTCGCGTTCACCTCGGCAGCTCGCAGCTCCGGATCCTGGATGATCTCCTTGAGAAAGTTCGTTGGGTGGCTCATGTGCGGGAAGTGTCCGGAACCGATCGCGGGTGGTGGCGTGATCACGCGATCCGAGGGCGTACGGACGGTGTAGATCTGACTAGACGGTTGCGAGTTGACGTCTCGCAGGATAAGCGTGATCTTCACGCGATACTCCGTGTTGGCGTTCAGTCCTGGCAGCTCGAACTCGAGCTGTGGTGTCGCGATCAGATCGTCCGGTGGTGCGAACACCTGCGATTGCCATGTGGCGGTGTCGTTGTTGCGAGTGCGCGTGTATCGCAGCTCAACGCGACCATGCAGTCCCACGTACACCTGCGGCACGAGGAAAATGACACGCACAGTGTTCGCATCGATCGCGTCCAGGGCGAGCACTTTCAGGTCGACTTGCAGTCCGGAGAACGCTAGCCCACCAGCGGGTGTGCCGGCACCGTACTGGTTGTAGTTGATGCCGTTGCCCGTCGATGGTTGCGATCCAACCGGCCCAAAGGGCGGCCCATTCGGGAGGCTCTGGCCATGCAACAATGGAGGTCCTTGCGGTGGCAGATTCGGATCCTGTCCGTGGATGTGCTGCAGCAGCTGCTCGATGCGGATGTTGGGCGGTAAACTACCCGGTCCGTTTGGTCCCAGCACGTTCAACAGCTGCTTATCGAGCGCACTCGCCTGATGCTGGCCAGGATGTAGTCCCGGCTGACCGGGTGCCGTCGGAACGGGTTGTCCGGCCGGTTGGACGCCTGCCGAAGCCGGGTGCAGATACAGGTGAAAATCAGCACCGTAGTGGGGCTTGATTTCCGGCCCATAGTACCCGGGCGGACCGGGACGTTGCACACCGAGCGTGGCCGGTTTCATCGCGTCCTCGTAGCTGCCGTAATCGTACTTGCCATCGTCCAGCTCGGGCTCCTCAGGTTGGGCGCCACCGAAGATGTTGTTGAAGTGATCCTTCTTACCGGCGTCCTCCTTGGTGTACTTTTTGTGGGGTTTGTCCTGCGGTACCTTCGGTGGTTTTCCGTCCACCGTCGGGTAGAAGGGCGTCGGTTCCTTCCCGGGCGCGTCCGGTGGGGGTTTCGCGTCCGTGCGAGGCGGTTTCGTTGGCAGGAATTGCCCGATCGTGCCCGGCATAAGCAGCGGCTTCAACACGTCGCTGCCGCTGGCCAGACCGTTATCGGTGTTGACACTGCAAGTCCAGTGCTGGCAGCATTCTTCACCCGGAATCGGCATCAACCGGGCGTTCCGTGGGCTACACGGTAGATGAGAAGGTGGCGTCGCTGGCACGGCAGGACACGCCGGTCGACATTCGACGATGCCGGTATCACAGTAACAGTGCTGCTCGCAACCCGTCAAATTGCTCGGTATATCCGACCAGTTATCGAAGAACTGACCCTTATACTCGCACGTCCCATTGTCGATGCAACGCATCCGCTCCGGGCAACAGCGGGGTGCGATCGCACGGAATGTGGCCGGATCCGGACCCCACTTGAGGCAGTGCGGATCCAGCACGTCCAACCCAAACTCAGACGGGCACTCGATCTTGGCACAGTGCACACCAGCCTCCGTACACAGACACAGCGCGTTGCACTCGTCGTGGAACTGATCATTCAGCTGGTACGTGCGGCCTTTGAACTCACATCCGGTGGACCGGTGGTCAGCTTCCGGTCCGGGTGTTTTTCCATCCCGTTCCGGCACCACCGTCGTCGAAGGTGACGATGAAGATGAAGCCGGTGCCATCATCATCATCACACCGCTGCTCTGCTCGTGGTCGTCCAGCGTGACATCGCAGAACTCGCGCTTACAGCAAGGATCGTGTGGGTCAGGCAGGACGACGCACTGTTCTGGGCGGGTCGAGTTAAGTGGAGCACAGCGTGGAGCACACTCCATCTCACCATCGCTGTTGCAGGTACAGATCTGCTCGCAACCGATCTCCATCCGTTCGTTGATGTCGTACGAGCGGTTCTTGTAGATGCAGCTCGTCACGATCGCCTTGGCGGTGGTCGGTTCCTCCGAGACGGGCGTCGGTTCGACACGTCCATCGGTGAACCGCTCTGAAGGGCAGATTAGCGTGGCACAGCACTCGTCCGTTTTGGAGGGATTCTCGTAGCAACCGGCTGCCAGAGCCGTTTTGCCGCGTTTCACGAATGGCCGGCCGCAACGGGCCTCGCAGCGCCATTTGCCGTCCTCCTCGCAGTGGCACCGTTCGTCGCAACCCTTGTCCACGGTGGCGTTGGTACGTGATGGCGGGTGAGTCCTTCTCTGGTGATCCGTTGCTTCGAAGGATTGGATCAAGCGGTTTCGCTCCCGAAGATGCTCGATCTCCATGTCTTCCAGGGCACGCCGAAGATCACGTTCACCCTGGGAGGGTACGGTTGTCCTTCTCCCAGTGGTACCACGCCGTTCTGCTTCGCTGTGCTGAGCCGATGACGGGCCGACTTGCGCGTCGTAGCGCAAAGAGTCGGTAAACGCAAAGGCCGGTGGCGGCGACGCGTTAACAGCTTCACGCTCTGTATCGGTATTGTATGGCGTCCTTAGCGTCGATCTTCCTGACGGGCCGGCTTGCACGTCGTAACGAAGGAAATCTGGAAACGCAATGGCCGGTCGCGACGATGCGCTCCCAGGTTCACGGTCGGTGCCGCCGACGTAAGGCGTCCCAAGCGTCGATCTCCGCGGCAGGGTGGCGGCCGAAGGAAATGTCACTTCTTCGACGGTTCCTGTGCGGATGCACGGGGATATCGCGCCTACACGTTGCTCGTTCAGCGACACTCCGAGCCCTCTCGACACGCTTGGGCTCAACTGAGCGATCTGCGCGGTCAGCCTGACGAAGCTTTCGTTCGCTTCCCTGGCTTGCTGTACCAACTCCTGAATCGAAACAGTGTCTTCCACTAGCTGAACTGCGGAAGGTTGTCGCACTGTGGAATTCGCGGTGGGGTTTGGTACATCGTTTTCGCGATTCATTCTCAGTCTGGTGTTCACCGATTCACAAGTAGAAAGCGAGTGAATTTTTTTAAAATGTTGGAGTTCGGCTCCAACTTAAAGTTCGTAATAATAAATTCTACTGACGTGTTCTTTTAACTGATTCCACTAACACTTTATTCAAGTTAATTCGGTTGGGTCGTTCTTTAAACGCGCGCGGTGCGATGGTGCGATGGTGCCATGGTGTTAAAAAAATTCACGTCCTCTCTCTGGCGTTTTTCCGTTGAAATCGCTTTAAATCCAATGGCCTCCTCGCGATGGCCGTTTTTTACCGCGTCATCTCTGCGATGTTTCCCTGTCCCTTCGGTAACGGCACTCTTATCCTGTCTCCTACCTGTCAGTGCCGTTACGTCAGGTAAACAAACAAACACGCGCCGAATTGTCTGTAACACCATCAGATCAATTAACTGTAATGATCGATGAATTCAGTAAGACATTTTATGAAATCGACGCACACAAACAAACTTAAACAGTGTCGTGTTAATTTGATCAGAAACTAAATCCTGTGAACCATTTCTCAAACATTTGCTACTGATTAAAATCACATTTATATCGTCATAAAGACTTTTGATGGATATGGCAACACCGTTCCCAATCCAAGACCAGATAGCGAAGCTGCTATAAGTTAATACATGGGGTCATAATACATGGGAAGCCCACAAACAAAAGTAAAATGTAAAACCGTTTTTGAAACATTTGCTAAGGATTAAAATCACATTTATATCGTCACAAGGACTTTTAATGGATATCGCAACATCGTTCCTAATTCAAAGCCAGATTGCGAGGCTTTTATTACTGAAATCATGGGATCATTTAGAAGCCCACAAACAAAGGTTTTATAGTTTAAACCAACATGTAGATCAATCGATTTGATCGGATTGTTGAATGATCTTGGATTTAAAATCCAGTCTGCATGAAAATCTAATGCAACTAGGAACGTAGAACATTTTCATTCAATCTTAATTGAAATGTTCAAGACAGCAGAATTCAAATGTCATATTATTTCATTATCAGATCAATTAACTGTAATGATCGATAAATTCAGTAGGACATTTTATGAAATCGACGTACACAAACAAACTTAAACAGTTTGTTGTTACTTTCATCAGAAACTCAATCCGTGAACCATTTCTCAAACATTTGCTAATGATGAAAATCACATTTTTATCGTCATAAGGTCTCTTGATGGATATGGCAACAACGTTTCCAATCCAAAACCAGATAGCGGAGCTGCTATATTTCAATACATGGGGTCATTTAGAAGCCCAAAACAAAAGTAAAAGGTTAAACCATTTCTGAAGCATTTGCCATTCATTTAGAAGCCCACAAACAAAAGTAAAAGGTTAAACCATTTCTGAAACACTAACTAACGATAGAAATCACATTTATATCATCACAAGGACTTTTAATGGATATCGCAACATCGTTCCTAATTCAAAGCCAGATAGCGAGGCTTTTATTACTGAAATCATGGGATCATTTAGAAGCCCACATACAAAAGTATAACATTTAAAACCAACATGTAGATCAATCGATTTGATCGGATTGTTGAATGATCTTGGATTTAAAATCCAGTCTGCATGAAAATCTAATGCAACTAGCAACGTAGAACATTTTCATTCAATCTTAATTGAAATGTTCAAGACAGCAGAATTCAAATGTCATATCATTTCACCATCAGATCAATTAACTGTAATGATCGATAAATTCAGTAAGACATTTTATGAAATCGTCGCACACGTACAATCTTAAACAGTGTGGTTTTGATTTCATCAGAAACTAAATCCGTGAACCATTTCACAAACATTTGCTGATTATAAAAATCACATTTATATCCTCATAAGGACGTTTGATAGATATAGAAACACCGTTCCCAATCCAAAACCAGATGACGAAGCTGCTATAAGTTAATACATGGGGTCATTTGGAAGCCAACCAACAAAAGTAAAAGGTTAAACCGTTTCTGAAACATTTGCCATTCAGTTAGAAGCCCACAAACAAAAGTAAAAGGTAAAACCGTTGCCGAAACATTTGCTAAGGATTAAAAGCACATTTATATCGTCACAAGGACTTTTAATGGATATCGCAACATCGTTCCTAATTCAAAGCCAGATAGCGAGGCTTTTATTACTGAAATCATGGGATCATTTAGAAGCCAACAAACAAAAGTATTAGATTTAAAACCAACATGTAGATCAATCGATTTGATCGGATTGTTGAATGTTCTTGGATTTAAAATCCAGTCTGCATGAAAATCTAATGCAACTAGCAACGTAGAACATTTTCATTCAATCTTAATTGAAATGTTCAAGACAGCAGAACTCAAATGTCATATCATTTCACCATCAGATCAATTAACTATAATGATCGATAAATTCAGTTAGACAGTTTATGAAACCGACGAACACAAACAAACTTAAACAGTTTGGTGTTAATTTTATCAGAAACTAAATCCGTGAACCATTTCTCAAACATTTGCTAATGATGAAAATCACATTTATATCGTCATAAGGACTTTTGATGGATATGGCAACACCGTTCCCAATCCAAAACCAGATAGCGAAGCTGCTATAAGTTAATACATGGGGTCATTTGGAAGCCCACAAACAAAAGTAAAAGGTAAAACCGTTTTTGAAACATTTGCTAAGGATAGAAATCACATTTATGTCGTCACAAGGACTTTTAATGGATATCGCAACATCGTTCCTAATTCAAAGCCAGATAGCGAGGCTTTTAATACTGAAATCATGGGATCATTTAGAAGCCCACATACAAAAGTATTAGATTTAAAACCAACATGTAGATCAATCGATTTGATCAGATTGTTGAATGGTCTTGGATTTAAAATCCAGTCTGCATGAAAATCTAATGCAACTAGCAACGTAGAACATTTTCATTCAATCTTAATTAAAATGTTCAAGACAGCAGAATTCAAATGTCATATCATTTCACCATCAGATCAATTAACTGTGATGATCGATAAATTCAGTAAGACATTTTATGAAATGGACGCACACTTACAAACTTAAACAGTGTGGTGTTGATTTCATCAGAAACTAAATCCGTGAACCATTTCTCAAACATTTGCTAATGATACAAATCACATTTATATCGTCATAAGGACTTTTGATGGATATGGCAACACCGTTCCCAATCCAAAACCAGATAGCGAAGCTTCTATAACTCAATACATGGGGTCATTTAGAAACCCACAAACAAAAGTAAAAGGTTAAACCATTTCAGAAGCATTTGCCATTCATTAAGAAGCCCACAAACAAAAGTAAAAGGTTAAACCATTTCTGAAACACTTACTAAGGATAGAAATCACATTTATTTCATCACAAGGACTTTTAATGGATATCGCAACATCGTTCCTAATCCAAAGCCAGAAAGCGAGTCTTTTATAACTAAAATCATGGGATCATTTAGAAGGCCACAAACAAAAGTATTAGATTTAAAACCAACATATAGATCAATCGATTTGATCGGATTGTTGAATGTTCTTGGATTTAAATTCCAGTCTGCATGAAAATCTAATGCAACTAGCAACGTAGTACATTTTCATCCAATCTTCATTGAATTGTTCAAGACAGCAGAATTCAAATGTCATATCATTTCACTATCAGATCAATTAACTGTAATGATCGATAAATTCAGTAAGACATTTTATGAAATCGACGCACACGTACAAACTTAAACAGTGTGGTGTTGATTTCATCATAAACTAAATCCGTGAACCATTTCTCAAACATTTGCTTCTGATTTAAATCAAATTTATATCGTCATAAGGACTTTTGATGGATATGGCAACACCGTTCCCAATCCAAAACCAGATAGCGAAGCTGCTATAAGTTAATACATGGGGTCATTTGGAAGCCCACAAACAAAAGTAAAAGGTTAAACCGTTTTTGAAACATTTGCTAAGGATTAAAATCACATTTATATCGTCACAAGGACTTTTAATGGATATCGCAACATCGTTCCTAATTCAAAGCCAGATTGCGAGGCTTTTATTACTGAAATCATGGGATCATTTAGAAGCCCACAAACAAAGGTTTAATAGTTAAAACCAACATGTAGATCAATCGATTTGATCGGATTGTTGAATGATCTTGGATTTAAAATCCAGTCTGCATGAAAATCTAATGCAACTGGCAACGTAGAACATTTTCATTCAATCTAAATTGAAATGTTCAAGACAGCAGAATTCAAATGTCATATCATTTCATTATCAGATCAATTAACTGTAATGATCGATAAATTCAGTAAGAAATTTTATGAAATCGACGCACACAAACAAACTTAAACAGTTTGGTGTTACTTTCATCAGAAACTCAATCCGTGAACCATTTCACAAACATTTGCTACTGATTTAAATCACATTTATATCGTCATAAGGACGTTTGATGGATATGGCAACACCGTTCCCAATCCAAAACCAGATAGCGAAGCTGCTATAAGTTAATACATGGGGTCATTTGGAAGCCCACAAACAAAAGTAAAAGGTAAAACCGTTTTTGAAACATTTGCTATGGATAGAAATCACATTTATATCATCACAAGGACTTTTAATTGATATCGCAACATCGTTCCTAATTCAAAGCCAGATAGCGAGGCTTTTATAAATGAAATCATGGAATCATTTAGAAGCCCACAAACAAGAGTATTAGATTTAAAACCAACATGTAGAACAATCGATTTGATCGGATTGTTGAATGTTCTTGGATTTAAAATCCAGTCTGCATGAAAATCTAATGCAACTAGCAACGTAGAACATTTTCATTCAATCTTAATTGAAATGTTCAAGACAGCAGAATTCAAATGTCATATCATTTCACTATCAGATCAATTAACTGTAATGATCGATAAATTCAGTAAGACATTTTATGAAATCGACGCACACAAACAAACTTAAACAGTTTGGTGTTATTTTCAACAGAAACTATATCCGTGAACCATTTCTCAAACATTTGCTAATGATACAAATCACATTTATATCGTCATAAGGACTTTTGATGGATATGGCAACACCGTTCCCAATCCAAAACCAGATAGCGAAGCTGCTATAAGTTAATACATGGGGTCATTTGGAAGCCCACAAACAAAAGTAAAAGGTTAAACCGTTTTTGAAACATTTGCTAAGGATTAAAATCACATTTATATCGTCACAAGGACTTTTAATGGATATCGCAACATCGTTCCTAATTCAAAGCCAGATAGCGAGGCTTTTATTACTGAAATCATGGGATCATTTAGAAGCCCACAAACAAAAGTATTAGATTTAAAACCAACATGTAGATCAATCGATTTGATCGGATTGTTGAATGGTCTTGGATTCAAAATCCAGTCTGCATGAAAATCTAATGCAACTAGCAACGTTGAACATTTTCATTCAATCTTAATTGAAATGTTTAAGCAGAATTCAAATGTCATATCATTTCACCATCAGATCAATTAACTGTAATGATCGATAAATTCAGTAAGACATTTTATGAAATCGTCGCACACGTACAATCTTAAACAGTGTGGTTTTGATTTCATCAGAAACTAAATCCGTGAACCATTTCACAAACATTTGCTAATTTTAAAAATCACATTTATATCCTCATAAGGACGTTTGATAGATATGGAAATACCGTTCCCAATCCAAAACCAGATAGCGAAGCTGCTATAAGTTAAAACTTGGGGTCATTTGGAAGCCCACCAACAAAAGTAAAAGGTTAAACCGTTTCTGAAGCATTTGGCATTCAGTTAGAAGCCTACAAACAAAAGTAAAAGGTAAAACCGTTGCTGAAACATTTGCTAAAGATTAAAAGCACATTTATATCGTCACAAGGACTTTTAATGGATATCGCAACATCGTTCCTAATTCAAAGCCAGATAGCGAGGCTTTTATTACTGAAATCATGGGATCATTTAGAAGCCAACAAACAAAAGTATTAGATTTAAAACCAACATGTAGATCAATCGATTTGATCGGATTGTTGAATGTTCTTGGATTTAAAATCCAGTCTGCATGAAAATCTAATGCAACTAGCAACGTAGAACATTTTCATTCAATCTTAATTGAAATGTTCAAGACAGCAGGATTCAAATGTCATATCATTTCACCATCAGATCAATTAACTGTAATGATCGATGAATTCAGTAAGACATTTTATGAAATCGACGCACACAAACAAACTTAAACAGTGTCGTGTTAATTTGATCAGAAACTAAATCCTGTGAACCATTTCTCAAACATTTGCTACTGATTAAAATCACATTTATATCGTCATAAGGACTTTTGATGGATATGGCAACACCGTTTCCAATCCAAAACCAGATAGCGAAGCTGCTATAAGTTAATACATGGGGTCATTTGGAAGCCCACAAACAAAAGTAAAAGGTAAAACCGTTTTTGAAACATTTGCTAAGGATTAAAATCACATTTATATCGTCACAAGGACTTTTAATGGATATCGCAACATCGTTCCTAATTCAAAGCCAGATAGCGAGGCTTTTATTACTGAAATCATGGGATCATTTAGAAGCCCACAAACAAAGGTTTTATAGTTAAAACCAACATGTAGATCATTCGATTTGATCGGATTGTTGAATGATCTTGGATTTAAAATCCAGTCTGCATGAAAATCTAATGCAACTGGCAACGTAGAACATTTTCATTCAATCTTAATTGAAATGTTCAAGACAGCAGAATTCAAATGTCATATCATTTCATTATCAGATCAATTAACTGTAATGATCGATAAATTCAGTAAGACATTTTATGAATTCGACGCACACAAACAAACTTAAACAGTTTAGTGTTATTTTCAACAGAAACTATATCCGTGAACCATTTCTCAAACATTTGCTAATGATACAAATCACATTTATATCGTCATAAGGACTTTTGATGGATATGGCAACACCGTTCCCAATCCAAAACCAGATAGCGAAGCTTCTATAACTCAATACATGGGGTCATTTAGAAACCCACAAACAAAAGTAAAAGGTTAAACCATTTCAGAAGCATATGCCATTCATTAAGAAGCCCACAAACAAAAGTAAAAGGTTAAACCATTTCTGAAACACTTACTAAGGATAGAAATCACATTTATATCATCACAAGGACTTTTAATGGATATCGCAACATCGTGCCTAATCCAAAGCCAGATAGCGAGGCTTTTATTACTGAAACCATGGGATCATTTAGAAGCCAACAAACAAAAGTATTAGATTTAAAACCAACATGTAGATCAATCGATTTGATCGGATTGTTGAATGTTCTTGGATTTAAAATCCAGTCTGCATGAAAATCTAATGCAACTAGCAACGTAGAACATTTTCATTCAATCTTAATTGAAATGTTCAAGACAGCAGGATTCAAATGTCATATCATTTCACCATCAGATCAATTAACTGTAATGATCGATGAATTCAGTAAGACATTTTATGAAATCGACGCACACAAACAAACTTAAACAGTGTCGTGTTAATTTGATCAGAAACTAAATCCTGTGAACCATTTCTCAAACATTTGCTACTGATTAAAATCACATTTATATCGTCATAAAGACTTTTGATGGATATGGCAACACCGTTTCCAATCCAAAACCAGATAGCGAAGCTGCTATAAGTTAATACATGGGGTCATTTGGAAGCCCACAAACAAAAGTAAAAGGTAAAACCGTTTTTGAAACATTTGCTAAGGATTAAAATCACATTTATATCGTCACAAGGACTTTTAATGGATATCGCAACATCGTTCCTAATTCAAAGCCAGATAGCGAGGCTTTTATTACTGAAATCATGGGATCATTTAGAAGCCCACAAACAAAGGTTTTATAGTTAAAACCAACATGTAGATCAATCGATTTGATCGGATTGTTGAATGATCTTGGATTTAAAATCCAGTCTGCATGAAAATCTAATGCAACTGGCAACGTAGAACATTTTCATTCAATCTTAATTGAAATGTTCAAGACAGCAGAATTCAAATGTCATATCATTTCATTATCAGATCAATTAACTGTAATGATCGATAAATTCAGTAAGACATTTTATGAAATCGACGCACACAAACAAACTTAAACAGTTTAGTGTTATTTTCAACAGAAACTATATCCGTGAACCATTTCTCAAACATTTGCTAATGATACAAATCACATTTATATCGTCATAAGGACTTTTGATGGATATGGCAACACCGTTCCCAATCCAAAACCAGATAGCGAAGCTTCTATAACTCAATACATGGGGTCATTTAGAAACCCACAAACAAAAGTAAAAGGTTAAACCATTTCAGAAGCATTTGCCATTCATTAAGAAGCCCACAAACAAAAGTAAAAGGTTAAACCATTTCTGAAACACTTACTAAGGATAGAAATCACATTTATATCATCACAAGGACTTTTAATGGATATCGCAACATCGTGCCTAATCCAAAGCCAGAAAGCGAGTCTTTTATAACTAAAATCATGGGATCATTTAGAAGGCCACAAACAAAAGTATTAGATTTAAAACCAACATATAGATCAATCGATTTGATCGGATTGTTGAATGTTCTTGGATTTAAAATCCAGTCTGCATGAAAATCTAATGCAACTAGCAACGTAGAACATTTTAATCCAATCTTAATTGAATTGATCAAGACAACAGAATTCAAATGTCATATCATTTCACTATCAGATCAATTAACTGTAATGATCGATAAATTCAGTAAGACATTTTGTGAAATCGACGCACACGTACAAACTTAAACAGTGCGGTGTTGATTTCATCATAAACTAAATCCGTGAACCATTTCTCAAACATTTGCTTCTGATTTAAATTTCATTTATATCGTCATAAGGACTTTTGATGGATATGGCAACACCGTTCCCAATCCAAAACCAGATAGCGAAGCTGCTATAAGTTAATACATGGGGTCATTTGGAAGCCCACAAACAAAAGTAAAAGGTTAAACCGTTTTTGAAACATTTGCTAAGGATTAAAATCACATTTATGTCGTCACAAGGACTTTTAATGGATATCGCAACATCGTTCCTAATTCAAAGCCAGATAGCGAGGTTTTTATTACTGAAATCATGGGATCATTTAGAAGCCCACATACAAAAGTATAACATTTAAAACCAACATGTAGATCAATCGATTTGATCGGATTGTTGAATGATCTTGGATTTAAAATCCAGTCTGCGTGAAAATCTAATGCAACTAGCAACGTAGAACATTTTCATTCAATCTTAATTGAAATGTTCAAGACAGCAGAATTCAAATGTCATATCATTTCACCATCAGATCAATTAACTGTAATGATCGATAAATTCAGTAAGACATTTTATGAAATCGTCGCACACGTACAATCTTAAACAGTGTGGTTTTGATTTCATCAGAAACTAAATCCTGTGAACCATTTCTCAAACATTTGCTACTGATTAAAATCACATTTATATCGTCATAAAGACTTTTGATGGATATGGCAACACCGTTTCCAATCCAAAACCAGATAGCGAAGCTTCTATAACTCAATACATGGGGTCATTTAGAAACCCACAAACAAAAGTAAAAGGTTAAACCATTTCAGAAGCATTTGCCATTCATTAAGAAGCCCACAAACAAAAGTAAAAGGTTAAACCATTTCTGAAACACTTACTAAGGATAGAAATCACATTTATATCATCACAAGGACTTTTAATGGATATCGCAACATCGTGCCTAATCCAAAGCCAGAAAGCGAGTCTTTTATAACTAAAATCATGGGATCATTTAGAAGGCCACAAACAAAAGTATTAGATTTAAAACCAACATATAGATCAATCGATTTGATCGGATTGTTGAATGTTCTTGGATTTAAAATCCAGTCTGCATGAAAATCTAATGCATTTTGCAACGTAGAACATTTTCATTCAATCTTAATTGAAATGTTCAAGACAGCAGAATTCAAACGTCATATCATTTCACCATCAGATCAATTAACTGTAATGATCGATAAATTCAGTAAGACATTTTATGAAATCGACGCACACGTACAAACTTAAACAGTGTGGTGTTGATTTCATCAGAAACTAAATCCATGAATCATTTCTCAAACATTTGCTACTGATTTAAATCACATTTATGTCGTCATAAGGACGTTTGATGAATATGGCAACAACGTTCCCAATCCAAAACCAGATAGCGAAGCTGCTATAAGTTAATACATGGGGTCATTTGGAAGCCCACAAACAAAAGTAAAAGGTTAAACCGTTTTTGAAACATTTGCTAAGGATTAAAATCACATTTATGTCGTCACAAGGACTTTTAATGGATATCGCAACATCGTTCCTAATTCAAAGCCAGATAGCGAGGCTTTTATTACTGAAATCATGGGATCATTTAGAAGCCCACATACAAAAGTATAACATTTAAAACCAACATGTAGATCAATCGATTTGATCGGATTGTTGAATGATCTTGGATTAAAAATATAGTCTGCATGAAAATCTAATGCAACTAGCAACGTAGAACATTTTCATTCAATCTTAATTGAAATGTTCAAGACAGCAGAATTCAAATGTCATATCATTTCACCATCAGATCAATTAACTGTATTGATCGATAAATTCAGTAAGACATTTTATGAAATCGACGCACACGTACAAACTTAAACAATTTGGTGTTAATTTGATCAGAAACCTAATCCGTGAATCATTTTTCAAACATTTGCTAATGATTTTTATCACATTTATGTCGTCATAAGGACGTTTGATGAATATGGCAACAACGTTCCCAATCCAAAACCAGATAGCGAAGCTGCTATAAGTTAATACATGGGATCATTTGGAAGCCCACAAACAAAAGTAAAAGGTTAAACCGTTTTTGAAACATTTGCTAAGGATTAAAATCACATTTATGTCGTCACAAGGACTTTTAATGGATATCGCAACATCGTTCCTAATTCAAAGCCAGATTGCGAGGCTTTTTTTTACTGAAATCATGGGATCATTTAGAAGCCCACAAACAAAGGTTTATTATTTAAAACCAACATGTAGATCAATCGATTTGATCGGATTGTTGAATGATCTTGGATTAAAAATATAGTCTGCATGAAAATCTAATGCAACTAGCAACGTAGAACATTTTCATTCAATCTTAATTGAAATGTTCAAGACAGCAGAATTCAAATGTCATATCATTTCACCATCAGATCAATTAACTGTATTGATCGATAAATTCAGTAAGACATTTTATGAAATCGACGCACACGTACAAACTTAAACAATTTGGTGTTAATTTGATCAGAAACCTAATCCGTGAATCATTTTTCAAACATTTGCTAATGATTTAAATCACATTTATGTCGTCATAAGGACGTTTGATGAATATGGCAACAACGTTCCCAATCCAAAACCAGATAGCGAAGCTGCTATAAGTTAATACATGGGGTCATTTGGAAGCCCACCAACAAAAGTAAAAGGTTAAACCGTTTCTGAAGCATTTGCCATTCAGTTAGAAGCCAACAAACAAAAGTAAAAGGTAAAACCGTTGCTGAAACATTTGCTAAAGATTAAAAGCTTATTTATATCGTCACAAGGACTTTTAATGGATATCGCAACATCGTTCCTAATTCAAAGCCAGATTGCGAGGCTTTTATTACTGAAATCATGGGATCATTTAGAAGCCCACAAACAAAGGTTTATTATTTAAAACCAACATGTAGATCAATCGATTTGATCGGATTGTTGAATGATCTTGGATTAAAAATATAGTCTGCATGAAAATCTAATGCAACTAGCAACGTAGAACATTTTCATTCAATCTTAATTGAAATGTTCAAGACAGCAGAATTCAAATGTCATATCATTTCATTATCAGATCAATTAACTGTAATGATCGATAAATTCAGTAAGACATTTTATGAAATGGACGCACACGTACAAACTTAAACAATTTGGTGTTAATTTGATCAGAAACCTAATCCGTGAATCATTTCTCAAACATTTGCTAATGATTTATATCACATTTATGTCGTCATAAGGACGTTTGATGAATATGGCAACAACGTTCCCAATCCAAAACCAGATAGCGAAGCTGCTATAAGTTAATACATGGGGTCATTTGGAAGCCCACAAACAAAAGTAAAAGGTAAAACCGTTTTTGAAACATTTGCTAAGGATTAAAATCACATTTATATCGTCACAAGGACTTTTAATGGATATCGCAACATCGTTCCTAATTCAAAGCCAGATAGCGAGGCTTTTATTACTGAAAACATGGGATCATTAAGAAGCCAACAAACAAAAGTATTAGATTTAAAACCGACATGTAGATCAATCGAATTGATCGGTGTACAAACTTACGGATTTCGGATGTGGCTTGGTTATTTACCTGAAGTCGTTTTAAGATTTTTTAGCAGAAGAGCGCGATTTATTATTCGCTAGTGGTATTTATAGCCCCTGGTGCATTGTGAGTGCTTGAGCGCCGTTATTTGAGGGCTCCTGGCACTCACTAAATGACGGCGTATACTTAACGAAGTGTCGCTTTGCCTGTCATAAGTGTAAACATACTCCCCCCCATGACAGAATGTCATATCGAAAACAATTAACGCGTGGTTGAGCACATGGTTGGTCATTCAGCGGCTAAAGGTAGTATGCAAATTTTACAAATTGGACGGAGAATGATGCCCTTTGTTGTTTTTAGTTTTTCTACCCTTGTGAGATGATCTTCTCCCGGATGAATCTCGACGATACGTGCGAGGGGCCATTGTGTGGTTGGTAAAGATTCATCGATAAGGATTACCAATCTACCAGGTAGTATATCGTTGGCTGGCTGGTAACTCATGGTGTCTCTCTGCATTTCCTGCAAGTATTCCGTCGCCCAATGCTTCCAGAAGCGTTGCACCACTAGTTGCCACCGCTGAAGATCGTCGAGCGTGTATGTTTTCAGCCCAGTATAGTCCGGAACAGGAACTGCGTGCATTGAGGAACCGATGAGAAAGTGGGCTGGCGTAAGAGCGGCCAAATCATTTGGGTCGTCAGACATGGGCAACAGCGGACGTGAATTCATGGCAGCCTCTATTTGATGAAGGATAGTGCAATATCCTTCATATGACAGCCTCGAGCTGCCAAGATGACGGTAAATATGTCGCTTGGCTGTCTTCACAGCTGCCTCCCACAATCCGCCGAAGTGAGGAGCCTTAGGAGGAGCGAAATGCCAGGTGATGCCTTTGCTAGCACAGTCTGTGCCAATAATTTTGTTTTGTTGTTCATCGTGGAACATTTCAAAAAGTTCACTAAGCTCGTGCGCTGCGCCTTCGAAGTTTTTGCCGTTGTCAGAGTGTATATGCGCTGGTAATCCGCGCCGGGATGTGAAGCGTTGCAATGCCGCTAGAAATCCGGCTGTGGTGAGGTCTCCAACGAGTTCTAGATGAACTGCCTTCGTTGCAAAACACACAAAAATGCACAAGTAACTTTTCATTGCAGCCGCACGGCGATGCACTGGTTTTAGGTAAAATGGACCAGCGTAGTCCACTCCAGTTACGGAAAACGGTCGACTGGGGGTGATGCGTGCCGATGGGAGCTGGCCGATTTGCTGATGTTCAACTTTCGGTTCTTGGCGTATGCACCGGAAGCAATTTCGAACGATTTTTTTTACTAGATGTCTACCATCAAGTGGCCAATACGTTTCCCGTATCTGAGAGAGTAGTAATCGTCCACCTCCATGCATGAGTTTCTCGTGGTAATGAATTGCGATGAGGTGAGCGAATCTGTGATTTTTGGGAAGCACAATGGGATGTTGGGCTTGATATGGAAGTTGGGAGAGCTTCAATCGTCCCCCTACTCGCAATATTCCATGACTGTCGAGGAACGGATTCAGTCTTCGTAACGGAGATTGTTTTATCAAGGCCTCGCCCTTCATCAGTTGTCGTAGCTCGGTTGAAAATGCGTCTTGCTGTGCCAAACGACATAGCACAGTTTTAGCAGCTTCCATTTAATCCGGAGTGATGACTGAAGGTGTAGTCATGTGTAATGGTGTGCGTTGAGTTCTGACCTTATCCTTGGAGTTACGCGTGAAGCGAATGCAGTATGCAACTATACGCAACAGTCGCGTGTAGCTTGAACATAACGTGAACCAAGGATGATCGCTAATTGTATTAATAGGTGCAGCGCTTGTGTGGCGAATCTCGAGATTTATATCTTCATCAGGGTCAGGGATGAAGTTGGGCCAGTGGGAAGAGGGTAGTGCCAACCACTCTGGACCATAGGCCCACAGCTTGCTCTTTAGAAAGTCTACCGCTGACATGCCACGTGATACTAAATCTGCGGGATTCGATGTGCCGGGTACATGTCGCCACTGTCGCGGGTGTGTATAGTGCTGTACTTCAGATACTCGGTTACCCACGAATGTGGCCCAGGTGTTTGGTGCCGCGCTAATCCACTTTAAGGTGATGGTAGAATCAGACCAAAAGAATGATTCTGCTGCGTCTAGTCCCATCGCCTTCTTGACTCGGTTGCAAAGCTGGCCGCCTAACACTGCAGCACACAGTTCAAGTCGAGGGAGTGTGACACGTTTAAGTGGTGCGACTCGCGATTTGGACGATAGTAGAGTAATGTGAACTTCTCCTTTTTGACTTTCGCATCGAGCATAAATACAGACTCCGTAAGCTGCTTCTGACGCATCACAAAAGGTATGTAGCTGCACTCTGGTGTCAGTTAACAATGCATAGCGATTAATCTTAAAACTGGAAAGAAGTGGCCAGTCTTGCTGAATATCCTTCCACTTTTTACCGATGGAGGCAGAGACAGGATCGTCCCAGCCGGTTTTCTGCAACCACAACTCCTGCATCATAATTTTGGCTCGCACAATAATCGGAGAGATCAAGCCAAGCGGATCGAACATTCGTGCTATGTTGGAAAGTATGCTCCGTTTGGTGAGGTTTGATGTGTCAGTATCGATGGTGGATTTGAAGGACAATACATCATGTTCTGGCTCCCACGAAATCCCAAGAGTCTTCACGGTTTCGGCTGGTACAAACTGCAGCGCTGACTGTGTTCCGATCTAATCTGCGGTTAATCCTTTGAGCACATCTAACCGATTTGACGTCCATTTTCGTAGCTCAAATCCGCCCTTGCGAAGTAATTCGCCTAGTCCTACTCGTAGGCGACGAGCATCCTCGACGGAATCTGCACCACCGATGAAATCGTCCACGTAGAAATTTCGTTTCAACGCGGTTGCTGCAACAGGATATGCGGTTCCTTCATCGGTTGCAAGCTGCAGTAAGGTTCGAGTTGCAAGGAAAGACGATGGCGATAATCCATATGTTACAGTGTTCAGTTCATAATATTGGATCGGTGAATGCGGAGTGAACCGGAAGCAAATGCGGGCATATTTTCGGTCATCTGGATGCAGCAGTATTTGGCGATACATTTTAGTGATGTCTCCTACAAGGGCTACCTTGTATGTGCGAAATTGAAGGATGATGTCCAGCAATTCATCCTGAACTGTTGGGCCAACACATAAGATTTCGTTGATTGAGTATCCAGTGGATGTTTTTGAGGAACCATCAAATACTACTCTAGTTTTCGTTGTAGAGCTAGACGCCTTGAATACAGGGTGGTGTGGCAGATAGTATCCTGATTCGTGATCGCTGGGAACATTAATTGGCGTCATGTGACCTAAGTCCAAATACTCGCGCATGAAGTCATGATATGCTGTTTTCACATCAGGATTGCGTTCTAGTCGTTTTTCAAGCATTGTGAAACGCCGTAGAGCTGATGCTTTGGACAATCCCAGTTTCTCTTCAAAATCAGGCTGCTTTGGTAAGCGGACAATATAACGACCAGTATCGTCTCGTTGCGTTGTTTCACGGTATAGTTTTTCACAGTACCGTTCTTCAGTTGAGTAACCATCTCTACCATGTAACTCTTCCACTTTCCAGAATCGCTCGAGTGATTCTTCAAGCGTGCTCATGCAAATGACGGAAGACGCGTTACATATTTCAGGATTGCTATTCGAGGAGGATGCGGAGCCGCTCACTATCCACCCAAATACACTTTCGATGAGGACAGGAAGGCTCGACGAGATTTTATATTGCGCCCCGCTTTGGAAAAACGTGTGGTAATGCCGGGCACCGAGGATAAGATCGAGCGGTGCCGACTTACTAAATTGGGGGTCGGCAAGCATAAAATTAGACGGTAGTTGCCATTTGTCCATATGCACGTCATGTGCTGGCAAATTACCGATCAATTTGTCCACGATCAAAAAGTCAGCATTCAGTTCGTACGGGTTCGTTCGAGAGGAGATTTTCGCCTGCACCGATTTCTTCACCGATGTGGAAGACTGACCCGCACCGATAAGTGTGATGTTGATCGGGTTTTGTTTTAGACCTAGTCGATGAGCGAGCCGGGTGCTCATCAGGTCAGGCTGAGAGGCACTATCCAATAGCGCTCGTGCTGGATGCATGATGCCATGTGCATCAAGAATGTGTACCACGGCAGTTTGCAGAAACACGTTATCATAGGTGTGCTTGCTTGCGTGTGCTGCTACGTAGTGTCTTTGTGTATTTGCCGTGTGATCGTCTGCGTTGTGTGATGGGTGTGCCGGAACATTTCGCGCAGCTGGCGTAGAGGATGCAGTGGGAAATGTGCCGGGCGTATTGTGTGACGTGTGCAACAGTGTGTGGTGAGATAAATTGCAGTGTCGACACTTATATTGCGAAGAGCAATCGCGCGCTCGGTGATTGTCCCGCAAACAATTCAGGCATAACCTTTTAGACATTACTTGTTGATACCGATCTTCGGGACTCATAGTAATGAATCGTGGGCATTTCGTGATATTATGCTCATGTTGGCATATGAGGCAGTTGCGTGTATCACGAGGGATGGATGGAACACTAGTCACTCGAGTGAGTGTCGTTTGCTTTGGTACGAAGTATGAAGGGTTTCCGCTAGGTGGCGCTTCGGTATTATTTACCATCAGAGTTTCGAGCACTCGCATTCGGCGTTGCAAAAATGCCACTAAGCTTTCGTAGCTGGGGTTTTCATTGGTGGAAGCAAGTTCCTCCCAATCGCGTAGCGTTGTGGCGGGTAGTTTTGTGCATAGTAAATGCTCTAACAAACTACTCCAAGCTTCTGTATTTTCACCCAAATGTCTTAAAGTTTTTTTGTGGCGCTCGAATTCATCCACTAGCTGATGAGGGGTCGACGCGCTTTCCCGCTTAACGGTAGCCATTCCGAACAGAGCCTGCAAGTGACGCTTCTTCAACAGATACTCGTTGGAGTACCGATCTGTTAATATTTTCCATGCGATCTCATAATTCGCGGCACTTATGGTGATCGACTCGATTATCCTAGCGGCTTCCCTTTTCAATGATGCTCGCAAGTAATGGAATTTTTGGATGGACGGCAATTCAGGGTTGTCATGAATCAAACCCTCAAAAGTGTCCCTAAATGTAAGCCATTGCATGTAATCACCATCGAATTCGGGAAGCGCGATGGTGGGGAGTTTGATGCCAACCAGCGGGCTAGTGCCAAAGCTTTGTGCTGCGTTGATGTTTCGAGGAGCTTCCATCCTTTTAGCCTTTAACTGCGAGTGAACGCGTATGAGACGTGGCTCAAAATCATCGCGTAAAGCAGCGTTGTGTAGAGCCTCTTCCTCGGTGGTTGCCGAATCTTCTAACTGGCACTGAATTTTTTCCAAATCAGCCGACAGTTGATCGAATTTCGATATGCGCGTCTCAATCTCTATCGTGTCTCGTTCCGATATAAAGTCGATAAGGAATTTTTCATGTCGATCTAGCGAGACAAGCAAAATTGCCCTTCGAGATGACAATATAACAGTAGATGCCGGCATGATCGGTTATGTTGTAGTTTCGTTCGCGGTGAATAGACGGGAATAGTTGCTGTGTTACAACGTACGTTTTCGCGTCAAAATTGCACTGTGTTCACGAGAATCCGTAAATTAAAATAACCAGCAATTCGGCTTATCCTGGTCACGGCACCATATGTACAAACTTACGGATTTCGGATGTGGCTTGGTTATTTACCTGAAGTCGTTTTAAGATTTTTTAGCAGAAGAGCGCGATTTATTATTCGCTAGTGGTATTTATAGCCCCTGGTGCATTGTGAGTGCTTGAGCGCCGTAATTTGAGGGCTCCTGGCACTCACTAAATGACGGCGTATACTTAACGAAGTGTCGCTTTGCCTGTCATAAGTGTTAACAATCGGATTGTTGAATGATCTCGGATTTAAAATCCAGTCTGCATGAAAATCTAATGCAACTAGCAACGTAGAACATTTTCATTCAATCTTAATTGAAATGTTCAAGACAGCAGAATTCAAATGTCATATCATTTCACCATCAGATCAATTAACTGTAATGATCGATAAATTCAGTAAGACATTTTATGAAATCGACACACACGTACAATCTTAAACAGTGTGGTTTTGAGTTCATCAGAAACTAAATCCGTGAACCATTTCTCAAACATTTGCTACTGATAAAAATCACATTTATATCGTCATAAGGACTTTTGATGGATATGGCAACACCGTTCCCAATCCAAAATCAGATAGCGAAGTTGCTATAAGGTAATACATGGGGTCATTTGGAAGCCCACAAACAAAAATAAAAGGTAAAACCGTTTTTGAAACATTTGCTAAGGATTGAAAGCACATTTATATCGTCACAAAGACTTTTAATGGATATCGCAACATCGTTCCTAATTCAAAGCCAGATAGCGAGGCTTTTATTACTGAAATCATGGGATCATTTAGAAGCCCACAAACAAAAGTTTTATATTTAAAACCAACATGTAGATCAATCGATTTGATCGGATTGTTGAATGATCTTGGATTTAAAATCCAGTCTGCATGAAAATCTAATGCAATTTGCAACGTAGAACATTTTCATTCAATCTTAATTGAAATGTTCAAGCAGAATTCAAATGTCATATCATTTCACCATCAGATCAATTAACTGTAATGATCGATAAATTCAGTAAGACATTTTATGAAATCGACGCCCACAAACAAACTTAAACAATTTGGTGTTACTTTAATCAGAAACTCAATCCGTGAACCATTTCTCAAACATTTGCTAATGATAAAAACACATTTTTATCGTCATAAGGTCTCTTGATGGATATGGCAACAACGTTTCCAATCCAAAACCAGATAGCGGAGCTGCTATATCTCAATAAATGGGGTCATTTAGAAGCCCAAAACAAAAGTAAAAGGTTAAACCATTTCTGAAGCATTTGCCATTCATTTAGAAGCCCACAAACAAAAGTTAAAGGTTAAACCATTTCTGAAACACTAACTAACGATAGAAATCACATTTATATCATCACAAGGACTTTTAATGGATATCGCAACATCGTTCCTAATTCAAAGCCAGATAGCGAGGCTTTTATTACTGAAATCATGGGATCATTTAGAAGCCCACATACAAAAGTATAACATTTAAAACCAACATGTAGATCAATCGATTTGATCGGATTGTTGAATGGTCTTGGATTCAAAATCCAGTCTGCATGAAAATCTAATGCAACTAGCAACGTTGAACATTTTCATTCAATTTTAATTGAAATGTTTAAGCAGAATTCAAATGTCATATCATTTCACTATCAGATCAATTAACTGTAATGATCGATAAATTCAGTAAGACATTTTATGAAATTGACGCACACGTACAAACTTTAACAATTTGGTGTTAATTTGATCAGAAACCTAATCCGTGAATCATTTTTCAAACATTTGCTAATGATTTGAATCACATTTATGTCGTCATAAGGACGTTTGATGAATATGGCAACAACGTTCCCAATCCAAAACCAGATAGCGAAGCTGCTATAAGTTAATACATGGGGTCATTTGAAAGCCCACAAACAAAAGTAAAAGGTTAAACCGTTTTTGAAACATTTGCTAAGGATTAAAATCACATTTATATCGTCACAAGGACTTTTAATGGATATCGCAACATCGTTCCTAATTCAAAGCCAGATAGCGAGGCTTTTATTACTGAAATCATGGGATCATTTAGAAGCCCACATACAAAAGTATAACATTTAAAACCAACATGTAGATCAATCGATTTGATCGGATTGTTGAATGATCTTGGATTCAAAATCCAGTCTGCATGAAAATCTAATGCAACTAGCAACGTAGAACATTTTCATTCAATTTTAATTGAAATGTTCAAGACAGCAGAATTCAAATGTCATATCATTTCATTATCAGATCAATTAACTGTAATGATCGATAAATTCAGTAAGACATTTTATGAAATTGACGCACACGTACAAACTTTAACAATTTGGTGTTAATTTGATCAGAAACCTAATCCGTGAATCATTTTTCAAACATTTGCCAATGATTTGAATCACATTTATGTCGTCATAAGGACGTTTGATAAATATGGCAACAACGTTCCCAATCCAAAACCACATAGCGAAGCTGCTATAAGTTAATACATGGGGTCATTTGGAAGCCCACAAACAAAAGTAAAAGGTCAAACCATTTCTGAAACACTTACTAAGGATAGAAATAACATTTATAACATCACAAGGACTTTTAATGGATATCGCAACATCGTTCCTAATCCAAAGCCAGAAAGCGAGGCCTTAATAACTAAAATCATGGGATCATTTAGAAGGCCACAAACAAAAGTATTAGATTTAAAACCAACATATAGATCAATCGATTTGATCGGATTGTTGAATGGTATTGGATTTAAAATCCAGTCTGCGTGAAAATCTAATGCAACTAGCAACGTAGAACATTTTCATTCAATCTTAATTGAATTGTTCAAGACAGCAGAATTCAAATGTCATATCATTTCATCATCAGATCAATTAACTGTAATGATGGATAAATTCAGTAAGACATTTTATGAAATCGACGCACACAAACAAACTTAAACAATTTGGTGTTAATTTTATCAGAAACTAAATCCGTGAACCATTTCTCAAACATTTTTTTCTGATGAAAATCACATTTATATCGTCATAAGGACGTTTGATGGATATGGCAACACCGTTCCCAATCCAAAACCAGATAGCGAAGCTGCTATAAGTTAATACATGGGGTCATTTGGAAGTCCACCAACAAAAGTAAAAGGTAAAACCGTTTTTGAAGCATTTGCCATTCAGTTAGAAGCCCACAAACAAAAGTAAAAGGTAAAACCGTTTTTGAAACATTTGCTAAGGATTAAAATCACATTTATATCGTCACAAGGACTTTTTATGGATATCGCACCATCGTTCCCAATTCAAAGCCGGATAGCGAGACTTTTATTACTGAAATCATGGGATCATTTAGAAGCCAACAAACAAAAATATTAGATTTAAAACCAACATGTAGATCAATCGATTTGATCGGATTGTTGAATGGTCTTGGATTTAAAATCCAGTCTGCATGAAAATCTAATGCAACTAGCAACGTAGAACATTTTCATTCAATCTTAATTGAAATGTTCAAGACAGCAGAACTCAAATGTCATATAATTTCACCATCAGATTAATTAACTGTAATGATCGATAAATTCAGTAAGACATTTTATGAAATCGACGCACACGTACAAACTTGAACAGTGAGGTGTTAAATTGATCAGAAACTAAATTCGTGAACCATTTCTCAAACATTTGCTACTGATAAAAATCACATTTATATCGTCATAAGGACTTTTGATGGATATGGCAACACCGTTCCCAATCCAAAACCAGATAGCGAAGCTGCTATAAGTTAATACATGGGGTCATTTGGAAGCCCACAAACAAAAGTAAAAGGTAAAACCGTTGCTGAAACATTAGCTAAGGATTAAAAGCACATTTATATCGTCACAAGGACTTTTAATGGATATCGCAACATCGTTCCTAATTCAAAGCCAGATAGCGAGGCTTTTATTACTGAAATCATGGGATCATTTAGAAGCCCACAAACAAAAGTATTAGATTTAAAACCAACATATAGATCAATCGATTTGATCGGATTGTTGAATGGTCTTGGATTTAAAATCCAGTCTGCGTGAAAATCTAATGCAACTAGCAACGTAGAACATTTTCATTCAATCTTAATTGAATTGTTCAAGACAGCAGAATTCAAATGTCATATCATTTCACTATCAGATCAATTAACTGTAATGATCGATAAATTCAGTAAGACATTTTATGAAATCGTCGCACACAAACAAACTTAAACAGTTTGGTGTTAATTTAATCAGAAACTAAATCCGTGAACCATTTCTCAAACATTTGCTAATGATGAAAATCACATTTATATCCTCATAAGGACGTTTGATAGATATGGAAACACCGTTCCCAATCCAAAACCAGATAGCGAAGCTGCTATAAGTTAATACATGGGGTCATTTGGAAGCCCACAAACAAAAGTAAAAGGTTAAACCGTTTTTGAAACATTTGCTAAGGATTAAAATAACATTTATATCGTCACAAGGACTTTTAATGGATATCGCAACATCGTTCCTAATTCAAAGCCAGATAGCGAGGCTTTTATTACTGAAATCATGGGATCATTAAGAAGCCCACAAACAAAAGTTTTATATTTAAAACCAACATGTAGATCAATCGATTTGATCGGATTGTTGAATGATCTTGGATTTAAAATCCAGTCTGCATGAAAATCTAATGCAATTTGCAACGTAGAACATTTTCATTCAATCCTAATTGAAATGTTCAAGCAGAATTCAAATGTCATATCATTTCACCATCAGATCAATTAACTGTAATGATCGATAAATTCAGTAAAAAATTGTATAAAATCGACGCACACAAACAAACTTAAACAATTTGGTGTTAATTTTATCAGAAACTAAATCCGTGAACCATTTCTCAAACATTTGCTACTGATAAAAATCACATTTATATCGTCATAAGGACTTTTGATGGATATGGCAACACCGTTCCCAATCCAAAATCAGATAGCGAAGTTGCTATAAGTTAATACATGGGGTCATTTGGAAGCCCACAAACAAAAATAAAAGGTAAAACCGTTTTTGAAACATTTGCTAAGGATTGAAAGCACATTTATATCGTCACAAGGACTTTTAATGGATATCGCAACATCGTTCCTAATTCAAAGCCAGATAGCGAGGCTTTTATTACTGAAATCATGGGATCATTTAGAAGCCCACAAACAAAAGTTTTATATTTAAAACCAACATGTAGATCAATCGATTTGATCGGATTGTTGAATGATCTTGGATTTAAAATCCAGTCTGCATGAAAATCTAATGCAATTTGCAACGTAGAACATTTTCATTCAATCTTAATTGAAATGTTCAAGCAGAATTCAAATGTCATATCATTTCACCATCAGATCAATTAACTGTAATGATCGATAAATTCAGTAAGACATTTTATGAAATCGACGCCCACAAACAAACTTAAACAATTGGTGTTACTTTAATCAGAAACTCAATCCGTGAACCATTTCTCAAACATTTGCTAATGATAAAAACACATTTTTATCGTCATAAGGTCTCTTGATGGATATGGCAACAACGTTTCCAATCCAAAACCAGATAGCGGAGCTGCTATATCTCAATAAATGGGGTCATTTAGAAGCCCAAAACAAAAGTAAAAGGTTAAACCATTTCTGAAGCATTTGCCATTCATTTAGAAGCCCACAAACAAAAGTTAAAGGTTAAACCATTTCTGAAACACTAACTAACGATAGAAATCACATTTATATCATCACAAGGACTTTTAATGGATATCGCAACATCGTTCCTAATTCAAAGCCAGATAGCGAGGCTTTTATTACTGAAATCATGGGATCATTTAGAAGCCCACATACAAAAGTATAACATTTAAAACCAACATGTAGATCAATCGATTTGATCGGATTGTTGAATGGTCTTGGATTCAAAATCCAGTCTGCATGAAAATCTAATGCAACTAGCAACGTTGAACATTTTCATTCAATTTTAATTGAAATGTTTAAGCAGAATTCAAATGTCATATCATTTCACTATCAGATCAATTAACTGTAATGATCGATAAATTCAGTAAGACATTTTATGAAATCGACGCACACGTACAAACTTTAACAATTTGGTGTTAATTTGATCAGAAACCTAATCCGTGAATCATTTTTCAAACATTTGCTAATGATTTGAATCACATTTATGTCGTCATAAGGACGTTTGATGAATATGGCAACAACGTTCCCAATCCAAAACCAGATAGCGAAGCTGCTATAAGTTAATACATGGGGTCATTTGAAAGCCCACAAACAAAAGTAAAAGGTTAAACCGTTTTTGAAACATTTGCTAAGGATTAAAATCACATTTATATCGTCACAAGGACTTTTTAATGGATATCGCAACATCGTTCCTAATTCAAAGCCAGATAGCGAGGCTTTTATTACTGAAATCATGGGATCATTTAGAAGCCCACATACAAAAGTATAACATTTAAAACCAACATGTAGATCAATCGATTTGATCGGATTGTTGAATGATCTTGGATTTAAAATCCAGTCTGCATGAAAATCTAATGCAACTAGCAACGTAGAACATTTTCATTCAATTTTAATTGAAATGTTCAAGACAGCAGAATTCAAATGTCATATCATTTCACCATCAGATCAATTAACTGTAATGATCGATAAATTCAGTAAGACATTTTATGAAATCGACGCACACAAACAAACTTAAACAATTTGGTGGTAATTTTATCAGAAACTAAGTCCGTGAACCATTTCACAAACATTTGCTACTGATAAAAATCACATTTATATCGTCATAAGGACTTTTGATGGATATGGCAACACCGTTCCCAATCCAAAACCAGATAGCGAAGCTGCTATAAGTTAATACATGGGGTCATTTGGAAGCCCACCAACAAAAGTAAAAGGTTAAACCGTTTCTGAAGCATTTGCCATTCAGCTAGAAGCCCACAAACAAAAGTAAAAGGTAAAACCGTTGCTGTAACATTTGCTAAGGATTAAAAGCACATTTATATCGTCACAAGGACTTTTAATGGATATCGCAACATCGTTCCTAATTCAAAGCCAGATAGCGAGGCTTTTATTACTGAAATCATGGGATCATTAAGAAGCCAACAAACAAAAGTATTATATTTAAAACCAACATGTAGATCAATCGATTTGATCGGATTGTTGAATGTTCTTGGATTTAAAATCCAGTCTGCATGAAAATCTAATGCAACTAGCAACGTAGAACATTTTCATTCAATCTTAATTGAAATGTTCAAGACAGCAGAACTCAAATGTCATATCATTTCACCATCAGATCAATTAACTATAATGATCGATAAATTCAGTTAGACAGTTTATGAAACCGACGCACACAAACAAACTTAAACAGTTTGGTGTTAATTTAATCAGAAACTAAATCCGTGAACCATTTCTCAAACATTTGCTAATGATGAAAATCACATTTATATCCTCATAAGGACGTTTGATAGATATGGAAACACCGTTCCCAATCCAAAACCAGATAGCGAAGCTGCTATAAGTTAATACATTGGGTCATTTGGAAGCCCACAAACAAAAGTAAAAGGTTAAACCGTTTTTGAAACATTTGCTAAGGATTAAAATCACATTTATATCGTCACAAGGACTTTTAATGGATATCGCAACATCGTTCCTAATTCAAAGCGAGATAGCGAGGCTTTTATTACTGAAATCATGGGATCATTTAGAAGCCCACAAACAAAGGTTTTATATTAAAAACCAATATGTAGATCAATCGATTTGATCGGATTGTTGAATGGTCTTGGATTCAAAATCCAGTCTGCATGAAAATCTAATGCAACTAGCAACGTAGAACATTTTCATTCAATCTTAATTGAAATGTTCAAGACAGCAGAATTCAAATGTCATATCATTTCACCATCAGATCAATTAACTGTAATGATCGATAAATTCAGTAAAACATTTTATGAAATCGTCGCACACGTACAATCTTAAACAGTGTGGTTTTGAGTTCATCAGAAACTAAATCCGTGAACCTTTTCACAAACATTTGCTTATTATAAAAATCACATTTATATCCTCATAAGGACGTTTGATAGATATGGAAACACCGTTCCCAATCCAAAACCAGATAGCGAAGCTGCTATAAGTTAATACATGGGGTCATTTGGAAGCCCACCAACAAAAGTAAAAGGTTAAACCGTTTCTGAAGCATTTGCCATTCAGTTAGAAGCCAACAAACAAAAGTAAAAGGTAAAACCGTTGCTGAAACATTTGCTAAAGATTAAAAGCTTATTTATATCGTCACAAGGACTTTTAATGGATATCGCAACATCGTTCCTAATTTAAAGCCAGATAGCGAGGCTTTTATTACTGAAATCATGGGATCGTTTAGAAGCCCACATACAAAAGTATAACATTTAAAAACCAACATGTAGATCAATCGATTTGATCGGATTGTTGAATGATCTTGGATTTAAAATGCAGTCTGCGTGAAAATCTAATGCAACTAGCAACGTAGAACATTTTCATTCAATCTTAATTGAAATGTTCAAGACAGCAGAACTCAAATGTCATATCATTTCACCATCAGATCAATTAACTATAATGATCGATAAATTCAGTTAGACAGTTTATGAAACCGACGCACACAAACAAACTTAAACAGTTTGGTGTTAATTTAATCAGAAACTAAATCCGTGAACCATTTCTCAAACATTTGCTAATGATGAAAATCACATTTATATCCTCATAAGGACGTTTGATAGATATGGAAACACCGTTCCCAATCCAAAACCAGATAGCGAAGCTGCTATAAGTTAATACATGGGGTCATTTGGAAGCCCACCAACAAAAGTAAAAGGTTAAACCGTTTCTGAAGCATTTGCCATTCAGCTAGAAGCCCACAAACAAAAGTAAAAGGTAAAACCGTTGCTGTAACATTTGCTAAGGATTAAAAGCACATTTATATCGTCACAAGGACTTTTAATGGATATCGCAACATCGTTCCTAATTCAAAGCCAGATAGCGAGGCTTTTATTACTGAAATCATGGGATCATTAAGAAGCCAACAAACAAAAGTATTATATTTAAAACCAACATGTAGATCAATCGATTTGATCGGATTGTTGAATGTTCTTGGATTTAAAATCCAGTCTGCATGAAAATCTAATGCAACTAGCAACGTAGAACATTTTCATTCAATCTTAATTGAAATGTTCAAGACAGCAGAACTCAAATGTCATATCATTTCACCATCAGATCAATTAACTATAATGATCGATAAATTCAGTTAGACAGTTTATGAAACCGACGCACACAAACAAACTTAAACAGTTTGGTGTTAATTTAATCAGAAACTAAATCCGTGAACCATTTCTCAAACATTTGCTAATGATGAAAATCACATTTATATCCTCATAAGGACGTTTGATAGATATGGAAACACCGTTCCCAATCCAAAACCAGATAGCGAAGCTGCTATAAGTTAATACATTGGGTCATTTGGAAGCCCACAAACAAAAGTAAAAGGTTAAACCGTTTTTGAAACATTTGCTAAGGATTAAAATCACATTTATATCGTCACAAGGACTTTTAATGGATATCGCAACATCGTTCCTAATTCAAAGCGAGATAGCGAGGCTTTTATTACTGAAATCATGGGATCATTTAGAAGCCCACAAACAAAGGTTTTATATTAAAAACCAATATGTAGATCAATCGATTTGATCGGATTGTTGAATGGTCTTGGATTCAAAATCCAGTCTGCATGAAAAATCTAATGCAACTAGCAACGTAGAACATTTTCATTCAATCTTAATTGAAATGTTCAAGACAGCAGAATTCAAATGTCATATCATTTCACCATCAGATCAATTAACTGTAATGATCGATAAATTCAGTAAAACATTTTATGAAATCGTCGCACACGTACAATCTTAAACAGTGTGGTTTGAGTTCATCAGAAACTAAATCCGTGAACCTTTTCACAAACATTTGCTTATTATAAAAATCACATTTATATCCTCATAAGGACGTTTGATAGATATGGAAACACCGTTCCCAATCCAAAACCAGATAGCGAAGCTGCTATAAGTTAATACATGGGGTCATTTGGAAGCCCACCAACAAAAGTAAAAGGTTAAACCGTTTCTGAAGCATTTGCCATTCAGTTAGAAGCCAACAAACAAAAGTAAAAGGTAAAACCGTTGCTGAAACATTTGCTAAAGATTAAAAGCTTATTTATATCGTCACAAGGACTTTTAATGGATATCGCAACATCGTTCCTAATTTAAAGCCAGATAGCGAGGCTTTTATTACTGAAATCATGGGATCGTTTAGAAGCCCACATACAAAAGTATAACATTTAAAACCAACATGTAGATCAATCGATTTGATCGGATTGTTGAATGATCTTGGATTTAAAATGCAGTCTGCGTGAAAATCTAATGCAACTAGCAACGTAGAACATTTTCATTCAATCTTAATTGAAATGTTCAAGACAGCAGAACTCAAATGTCATATCATTTCACCATCAGATCAATTAACTATAATGATCGATAAATTCAGTTAGACAGTTTATGAAACCGACGCACACAAACAAACTTAAACAGTTTGGTGTTAATTTAATCAGAAACTAAATCCGTGAACCATTTCTCAAACATTTGCTAATGATGAAAATCACATTTATATCCTCATAAGGACGTTTGATAGATATGGAAACACCGTTCCCAATCCAAAACCAGATAGCGAAGCTGCTATAAGTTAATACATGGGGTCATTTGGAAGCCCACAAACAAAAGTAAAAGGTAAAACCGTTTTTGAAACATTTGCTAAGGATTGAAATCACATTTATATCGTCACAAGGACTTTTAATGGATATCGCAACATCGTTCCTAATTCAAAGCCAGATAGCGAGGCTTTTATTACTGAAATCATGGGATCATTTAGAAGCCCACAAACAAAGGATTTATATTTAAAACCAACATGTAGATCAATCGATTTGATCGGATTGTTGAATGATCTTGGATTTAAAATGCAGTCTGCATTGAAAATCTAATGCAACTAGCAACGTAGAACATTTTCATTCAATCTTAATTGAAATGTTCAAGACAGCAGAATTCAAATGTCATATCATTTCACCATCAGATCAATTAACTGTAATGATCGATAAATTCAGTAAGACATTTTATGAAATCGACGCACACGTACAAACTTTATCAATTTGGTGTTAATTTGATCAGAAACCAAATCCGTGAATCATTTTTCAAACATTTGCTAATGATTTAAATCACAATTTATATCGTCATAAAGACGTTTGATGGATATGGAAACACCGTTCCCAATCCAAAACCAGATAGCGAAGCTGCTATAAGTTAATACATGGGGTCATTTGGAAGCCCACCAACAAAAGTAAAAGGTTAAACCGTTTCTGAAGCATTTGCCATTCAGTTAGAAGCCAACAAACAAAAGTAAAAAGTAAAACCGTTGCTGAAACATTTGCTAAAGATTAAAAGCTTATTTATATCGTCACAAGGACTTTTAATGGATATCGCAACATCGTTCCTAATTCAAAGCCAGATTGCGAGGCTTTTTTCACTGAAATCATGAGATCATTTAGAAGCCCACAAACAAAGGTTTATTATTTAAAACCAACATGTAGATCAATCGATTTGATCGGATTGTTTGAATGATCTTGGATTAAAATATAGTCTGCATGAAAATCTAATGCAACTAGCAACGTAGAACATTTTCATTCAATCTTAATTGAAATGTTCAAGACAGCAGAATTCAAATGTCATATCATTTCACTATCAGATCAATTAACTGTAATGATCGATAAATTCAGTAAGACATTTTATGAAATCGACGCACACGTACAAACTTAAACAGTGTGGTGTTGATTTCATCAGAAACTAAATCCGTGAACCATTTCTCAAACATTTGCTACTGATTTTAAATCACATTTATGTCGTCATAAAGACGTTTGATGAATATGGCAACAACGTTCCCAATCCAAAACCAGATAGCGAAGCTGCTATAAGTTAATACATGGGGTCATTTGGAAGCCCACA